>NW_018744583.1:600000-788565 GCF_001683475.1 Chenopodium quinoa | reverse complement strand
TTGAGGTTGAACAAAGAGGAGGGACGGAGTTGCAGAAATATTTTGCAAAAAAAAAAAAAAAAAAAAAAAAAAAAAAAAAAAAAAAATTGGGTTTGTATGGTGAATTGAGGGATTTGATTGTTGAATCTTGATGAAATTGGATGGGAGATGAAGTTAGGGTTTTAGAATTGGGGATTTTTAGAGAGAGAAAGAGTAGAGGGTATGAGAGTTTGAGGAATGGGAATGAGAGAAGATGCTGAAATCCTAATATAAACCCGCAGGATTCCATCGCGCCCGATCGGGCGCTCTTTGCCCGGTCTGACCGGGCGAAGAAGACTGGACTTCAATTCCCTTTTTTTTTTTTTTTTTTTTTTTTTTTTTTTTTTTTTTTTTTTTCAGATTCTGCTACTCGCGCCCGATCGGGCGGGCTTTGCCCGGTCTGATCGGCGGAGAGAAGCTTAGCTTCATACTCTTCTTTTTGGCTCTCTGTTTTCTCGCGCCCGATCGGCGGAATTTGCCCGGTCTGACCGGGCGAAGAGCAAAAACGCGATAACTCGATCTTTGACTGCTCTCTTGACATCCCACTTCGTGCTTAGCTTGATACTCTCTGTAAAACAGCATAACACAGACATAAACTGAAAGATAAAGTATAAAATATTAAGGAAAATAGAAAAAAGAATCGGGTTGCCTCCCGCAAGCGCTTGTTTAGAAGGTCATTAGCTTGACCGTATTCATCCTCATTGAGTTTGTGGCGGGGAAGAGAATGTGATATCTGACTTCTCTTCAATAGGATCTCCCGCTCGATAGTGCTTCACCCTTTGTCCGTTGACTTTGAAGGTGCCCCCGGTGTTGTTCCATAATTCAATGGTGCCATAAGGATATGCTTTGTAGACCGTGAAAGGGCCCGACCATCTTGACCTGAGTTTCCCTGGAAATAGTTTCAACCTTGAATTGAATAGAAGGACTTGATCTCCTTCTTTGAATTCTCTTCTTATGAGGCCCTTGTCGTGCCACCTTTTTGTTTTCTCCTTATAAAGCTTTGAACTCTCATAGGCTTCGAGGCGGAGCTCATCTAGCTCATTCAACTGCAATAGCCTCTTCTCTCCCGCGGCCTTAGCGTCAAAGTTCAGGCTTTTGATGGCCCAAAATGCTCGATGTTCTAGCTCGACGGGTAAGTGACAAGCTTTTCCGTATACAAGTCTGTACGGGGTTGTACCTATTGGAGTTTTGTAAGCTGTTCGGTAAGCCCAAAGTGCATCATCAATTTTGTCAGCCCAATCCTTTCTCGTTCTTGCAACTGTTTTCTCTAGGATGGACTTTATCTCTCGATTTGATACCTCTACTTGGCCACTGGTTTGGGGGTGATAGCCAATTCCAAGTTTGTGCTGCACTCCATATTTCTTCAACATTGCTTCGAATCGGCTCTCCATGAAGTGTGTTCCCCTGTCACTAATCAACACACGTGGGATACCAAATCTATTGAAAATGTTTTTCTTGAAGAATTTACTTACCACACGGGCATCATTGCTTGGTGTAGCAATGGCCTCAACCCATTTTGACACGTAGTCAACGGCTACCAAAATGTATCGATTCCCCTTAGAGGAAGAGAAGGGCCCATGAAATCTATCCCCCACACATCAAACAACTCGACCTCGAGTATGTTGTTGAGTGGCATTTCGTTCCTCTTGGAAATATTTCCCGTTCGTTGACAACGGTCACAGGCCTTGACATAGGAGTACACATCCTTAAACATAGTGGGCCAGTAAAATCCGCATTGTAGGATCTTTGCAGTTGTTTTCGAGGGCCTGCATGTCCACCACAAGGTAAGTCATGGCAATGAGAAATTATATTGCTTACCTCACTTTCGGGAATGCACCGTCTGATCACTGCATCGGCACATAGTTTGTACAAGAAAGGGTCTTCCCAAAAGTGTCGGTGTGCCTCATAAAGGAATTTCTTCCTTTGTTGATAGGAGTAACCGTGAGGCATTTGTACCTGTAGAAAGATAGTTAGCTAAATCAGCATACCAAGGAGATTCAACCTGTAAAAGAGCTAACAAACGCTCAACAAAAGTCATCAAATGGGAGGTTATCCTCATCCTCCTCAAGGAGGAGGCGAGAGAGTGGTCTGCGACGACATTCTCTGTCCCCTTCGTATCTCTGATCTCTATATCATAATCCTGCAATTGGAGGATCCATCTAATCAACCGCGGCTTGGCATTGCTCTTGCTCATCAGATATTTCAATGCCGCATGATCTGTATGGATAATCACTTTCGACCCAACTAAATAAGAATGAAACTTATCTATTGCATATATGACAGCTAGCATCTCTTTTTCAGTAGTTGCATAATTCATTTGAGCAGGGCTAAGAGTTTTACTAGAGTAATATATAGCATGCAATTTCTTATCCTTTCGTTGCCCCAGGACGGCCCCTATCGCATAATCACTAGCATCGCACATGATTTCAAAGGGTAGGGCCCAATCCGGGGGTTGTATAACAGGAGCAGAGGTTAAGGCTTCCTTCAACCTGTTAAAAGCTTCAAGACAAGCATCATTAAAATCAAATTGGGCGTCCTTAGCTAACAGTTCAGTTAAGGGTCTAGCAATTTTTGAAAAATCCTTGATAAACCTGCGATAAAAACCTGCATGGCCAAGGAAACTTCGTACTCCTTTCACAGAATTTGGAGGGGAAGTTTCTGTATTACCTCTACTTTGGCTTTGTCCACCTCAATCCCTTTGTTTGAAACTACATGGCCTAAAACGATTCCCTGTTGTACCATAAAATGGCACTTCTCCCAGTTCAATATCAGATTGACATCCTGGCATCTATGGAGCACCTTTGTTAGATTTTCAAGACAAATATCGAAAGATGAACCATAAACAGAAAAATCATCCATAAAAACTTCCATAGAATTTTCTATGAGACCTGAGAAAATAGCCATCATACACCGTTGGAACGTGGCTGGGGCATTACACAGTCCAAATGGCATTCTGCGATATGCGAAGGTGCCATATGGACATGTGAATGTAGTCTTTTCCTGATCACAAGGGCGGATGGGGATTTGAAAAAAACCGGAATATCCATCCAAGTAACAGAAAAAGGAATGGTTAGCCAATCGTTCGAGCATTTGATCAATGAAAGGCAAGGGGAAATGATCTTTACGGGTGGCTTTATTTAATTTTCTGTAATCAATGCACATCCGCCACCCTGTAACAGTTCTTGTGGCAACAGGCTCGCCTTTGTCATTCTTGACAACTGTCATACCTCCTTTCTTTGGTACTACTTGTACAGGACTAACCCACTTACTATCTGAGATAGGGTAGATTATTCCTGCAGCAAGCAATTTGAGAACCTCTTTCTTGACTACCTCCATCATAGTTGGGTTTAGTCTTCTTTGAGGTTCTCTAGAGGAGGCATGATCGTCCTCAAGAATGATCTTATGCATACAAAAAGAGGGATTAATACCCTTGATATCATCAATGGTATACCCAATAACATTTCTATATTTTCTTAAAACAGCGAGAAGTTTCTCTAATTCAATGTTATTAAGCTCAGCATTAACAATAACAGGGTATGTATTTTTGGGACCAAGATATGCATATTTAAGATTAGATGGAAGGGGTTTCAACTCTACCTCGGGAGGCGTTGAACTCTCCCCAACACTCGATGTACTAAGGACTTCCTTGACTGGAGCGATGATTGGATTAGCTTTTGCGTCTTCTAGTAGCCTCGTGTACTCCCTTACTTCCCAATCTTCATCATGGATACTTCCTATCAACACCGTTTCAAGAGCATCTTCCTTTTTGATCAGGGGAAGTTGTTCTTGTTGTAGATCATCGAGGACATCCACTTGACAAATAGTCTCACCCATAGACGGATTTCCCATAGCATTCAGTAATGAATACTCCATTTTTCTCATCCCCTACTTCAAATGTTATTTTCCCATTCTTCATGTCAATAATTGCACCTGCAGTAGCTAAGAATGGTCTACCAAGAATAATAGGGACATGGGCATCTTCTTCCATTTCCATAACAACAAAATCACATGGAATAAAGAATTTACCAACTCGCAATGGAACATCTTCAAGTATACCGAGGGGAAATTTAACTGACCTGTCTGCAAGTTGCAGAGATATCCTTGTAGGCTTTAGCTCACCCATTTGAAGCTTTTCGCAGATGGAGAGCGGCATAAGGCTTACACTTGCACCAAGATCGCATAGCGCTCTATTGATCTCTATATCTCCCAGCTTCACTGGGATTGAATAGCTGCCTGGATCACCTAGTTTCTTAGGAAGAGTGTTTTGCAGAATGGCACTACATTCTGCAGTTAGAGAAACAGTAGCATTCTCTGCAAGCTTTTTCTTGTTAGATAGCATGTCTTTCAAAAACTTTGCATAAGAAGGCATTTCAGAAATTGCATCCAAGAACGGTATATTAATGTGAAGTTTCTTAAGGATGTCTAGAAATTTACCGTACTTTTTCTCTAACTTAGCCTGGGCTAACCTCTGTGGAAAAGGGACGCTTGGAATGTATTCCCGTGGCTTTTCTTGAACATCATTCCTTGGAATTGGGCTGTCTGGATCTCGCGCCCGGTCGGGCAGTGATTGCCCGGTCTGACCGGGCGAAGAAGAGCTGCTTATGTTCTTTTGTTTGTCTGGAATTTCTTCGTGCGCCCGATCGGGCGGACTTTGCCCGGTCTGACCGGGCGAAGAAGAATTTCGCAAATTCCCCTGTTTTTCGTCGACTGCTTCTCGCGCCCGATCGGGCGGACCTTGCCCGGTCTGACCGGGCGAAGAAGAACTTTGCCGATTTCCCTGTTTTTTCACTCATTCCCTCAATATCTATCGTTGATGGTTCCCTTACGGGAAGGCCTTCCAACTGTTTTCCACTCCTTAAAATTACAGCATTCATGTGCCCCTTTTGTGGTTGCTCTGTTTGGCCAGGAAACGTACCCGGTGTTTTTGAAGATTGGCCGACTTGATGAGCAAGTTGGCTTATTTGATTTTCCATGAGCTTATTCTGGGCTTGTAACTGTTGGATGGAATTATTTGTGGTGTTGATGAAGTTCTCCATCATTAGTTCGAGATTGGATTTTTGAGGGGTGGTTGCATGGGTTGCATGGGTTGTTGTACTAGGGGTGGTCTTGGTTGGAAACCAGGTGGATTATAATTGTTGTTTCGAGGTGGGGGCGGAGGTGGATTTTGCTGAGCTTGGGTGTTTTTGTATGAGAAGTTTGGGTGATTCTTCCAACCTTCATTATAAGTATTAGAATGGGGATCGTATGGTCTTTTAGGGTTGGAATTGTAGAAGGCATTGGCTTCCTCAATTGATACCTCATTCGAATTTCGTGGGCAATTAGGTGCGATGTGACCTTGAGTATTACACATTTGACAAGTTTCTAGCACATTATTGGAAGATCCAGTTTGTAGTCTATCGAACTTGCTTGAAAGTGCCTGCACAGAACTAGTTAAAAGAGTTAGAGCATCAACATCTAATTTACCTCCTTTCTTGACATTATTTCGGCCGCCTGGGTGATAGTTGTCATTGGCTGACATCTTCTCAACCAGCTCCTTTGCTTCGGTTGGATTTTTAGTTAGAAGGGAGCCTCCAGATGCGGCGTCGATATAGATCCGGAACTCATGGGTTAGACCATTATAGAATGTTTGGATTAACATCCATTCAGGTATGCCATGATGGGGCACTGTCTCTGTAACCTCTTGAATCTCCTCCATGCGTCATATAAGGATTCTTCATCTGATTGCCTGAAAGTGGATAGCTCGTTCCTTAATCTTGCAGTCTTTTCTTGTCCCAAGAACTTGACCAGAAAAGCTTTTACTAGTTTATCCCATGTATCAAAGGAACCAGAACCCTCATCTCTTAACCATTCCTTCGCCCTATCCCGTAATGAGAATGGAAAAAGGCGAAGTCTAAGAGCATCATCTGTAACACCATTCAGCTTCATAGTGTCACACTTTTCCAAGAAACCATCTATATGATTCACTGGGCAATCAAGAGGTGTGCCAGCAAATGAATCATTGGATATGAATTGAATAAATTGCGGTTTCAATTCAAAATTCTGAGCGGTGATAGGTGGTCTAATAATGCTAGAAAGGAGTCCGGTTGTTGTGTCAGGGATACCGTACTCCAAAAGAGACTTTGTTGCTTGGTCTTCCATATTTCTGTTACCTGCTCTTCTTCTACCTCTTCGTCTTCTTGCAGTCGCTTCAATTTCTGAATCGAGAGGCACTAAGTCGTCTGACCCTGAGTGACGTGTTTGCATACAACAAAGAACTAGGCAAAGAACATCAAAAACACAGGAGACAATAGCCGAAGCAACAAACAACGCTTAGTATAAACGAATCACGAAAAATCAATATGAAACCGTTAGTCCCCGGCAACGGCGCCAAAATTTGATAGGCTTATCGCGTACCTAACAAAAATAACCTAACTATTCCTTCTAACTGTGTAGTAGGGCAAGTAAGGATCGAATCCCAAGAGACTATGGTTCATTCAATTAATCAGACTCAATTAATCACTAAGCACGTGACCAATCAATAATGGATGATAATAATCAACTAATTTATTAAATAACACAATTAACTAGAGGAAATATTAATCAATAAACTAAAGCATCCAAGATCAAGCATCACCACGATTATGATTGATAAACTAATAAATCTACCCCCAATATATAAATCAATTGACAAGAAGAAAAGCAATCCCTAATAATAATACCAAAGGTCTCTTCCGAGTTATCAATGGCTTCCCAAATTAACTATCAAGCCTACTTCCGTGGAATCAAGCGAATAAGGGACATTAAACACCATGCCTAGATTCCTAATTATTCAATCATCTACTTCCGTGATGATCTTCAAACCCTTAATTGAAATAACCTAATCCCGTTAATACCCAACTTCCGTTGCAATAAGAACAAAGGGATGATAACAATACTAATTATCCCTAATCTAGTATTGGCATAAACACAATCAATTAAGCATGTCAATTGGGATTATTATTGGGGAATTTAAAGATCTACTTTATACATCAATCATAATCGGGCTTAGCAAGATCCCGGATTAAGGAAACTACTCACAAATCATAATTAAATCAAAAACAAGATCTAATAGAGAACACATAATTAAAGAACTATAAAATAAATAAAAGAGATGGAAAGTAAGAAATACCAAATACTTCAATTGATGATCTTGAATTCTTGAGGAACAATTAATAAAACTAGGATTAAAGATTGAAATTGCTTAAGAAAATAAAACTAGGGTTCTTGAGAGTTTTCTAGGGCTTAAGGAGAAAACTAATGAAAAACTAACTGTCTAAAAGTTAATTACAAAAGGGTATTTATACCCCCAAAAGATAATATTTCGGGAAAAATAAGAAAATACGCGTTCTTGAGCTTTGCCCGGTCTGACCGGGCGGACCTCGCCCGATCGGGCGGAGGAAGGCTGCGTAAAATACGACAGTTTTCCTTCTTTGCCCGGTCTGACCGGGCGAACCTCGCCCGGTCGGGGCGCGCGTAACACGTTTCCAAAATTGCATCTCATAACTTGATTTCTTCATCGCCCGGTCTGACCGGGCGAAGCCTGCCCGATCGGGCGCGCGTTGCACCGTTCAGAATTGGGCTTCTTCCTGTGAACTCCTCATTGCCCGGTCTGCCCGGGCAAGCCATGCCCGGTCGGGCATTCCACATAAATTGCAGTTCTTGGCTATCAACTCTTCCGAATCTACTAAAAACACGTCCAATTGCCTAGAAACGCTTCATATTCCTGAAAAGCTTACTAAAACAATCGAATACACTAAAGAAGAGATTGTTAGCAAGAAATAGCTCCGTAGAGCTCAAAACCATGTAAAATCATGCAATCAAACCGGGGAAAACCATTGTATAAAACACGTATATCACTACTACATCCGGCAACTTACCTCAGCCAGCAATGAGGTGATCCGGTCAAGGTTGACCTGGCTGACACCCGGCACAGCCTCCCTCTCGGACCTGGTCAAGGTCCTTATCATTCTCCTGGCATAGTTTTGCATGTCCGGCCAGCAAGAAGCGGTATCTGCATCATGAGACATATTAGTTAAGTGTTGGGAATAAACGGCTCCTACATTCAGCCGGTTCCCGACCGAGTCTCCCGACTGAGAAGTATGAGACTTGACTCGAACTGGCCCAAGCGGCCAGGGGGGTCAAAAGCGGAGTCCATACCTTGGTCATCCGGCTGAGGGGTGCCACCACCCCTAGCCGCATTGGAGCCGGATGCAATAGCAGGCACCCGGCTAGAAGGAGCAGGCTCCCTAGATCCGGTCTCAGCCGGCTTAGAGCTCAGGCCAAGACTTTACAGACTTTTGCCTGCAGTAGTGGGCCTCACAGGAGCTGGAGTCCTGCCGGCTGATGGCGGAGTAGGGCCTTCTGAGACCCTGCGCCTTTGTGGAGGCGGTTGAGGAAGCTCCCCACCCGGTCTCACCATTTGGCGGATTGAGCGGGGAACATTCTGGCTTCCCGTCTGTAAAAAACAATCCACAAGTCAGATCAAGGTTATTGACAAAATAAGCAAACGGTTTTATGACAGCCGGTGCTTACCCCACTGGCCCGGGCAGTAAGTTGGGCCCGTTTCTGCTCCAACTGCTCTTTCCTGATCTCAGCGGCTGACTTAGCCAGCGTCATTTCAGGCGGAGTCATTTCTAAACCTTCCTCTGCAAAATAACAAGAAAAAGTTAGCATCATTTGCATATCATACAAACGGCATAAATTGCCGGTTAAGCAGTAGACCTTTGTTATACAAGGTGCTGAGACCACAGGCGGAGAGAAACGCCTGGTTCTTGAACCAGTCTGGATGAGGGACCCAGAATAGAGGAACAATGATTTGTGTCACATCATCCAAAGGCTCGGTAGTTTTCTTAAACAACCCCGGCTCCATTATGGCATCCCAAGCCTCAGCCGGTACCCTTGGTAGGGCGCACTTCTTTCCTAGAAGAGCCGGGTTCTTATTGTAACGGCGTATCCGGTGATTAACAGCCGTTGAAGGGGAAGAGACATAATAAAACTTGCTTTTCCAGCTCGTCCACTTGGAGGGTTTCTCTAAGGTCATCATGCATTCCGGATGCGTGGTAAGAGTGTACCAGGCATTCCAGCCGCCTGGGGCACGGCTTAAGTAATGCATATGCGCGAACGCCTCCCAGCTAGGCATCACTTCCTTCATCTCGCAGGCGGCAATATAGCCGATGATGTTCACCCAAGACTTGGGTGTAAGCTGCCAAACCCCCAAGTCGTAGCCTCTTAAAATGGCTTTAATGCATCTGTGAAGGGGGAACTGGAGGCCGGCTTTGAATGCCGCCTCATAGCAGCCGAAGTAGTTATCGGCATGATTCAAGTCATCCTCCTAGACAACTGACGAGCTCGTAGGCGGGACACCCAACTTCCCAGCCGTCCCCTACTGGACGCTTTTTCAGAAAAAAGCTTCGAGTGTTGCGTTTAATGTCACAACATCCCGGTCGCTCATGTGCGCCTCCAATGGGTTGTTTACTGCCGGCCAGCTGTATGCCTCCTCATTTTCTTGTGGGCATTCGGCGTCATGGTGGATTCTGATGATCCGGCTTCTTGATCGGTTTCTTCACCGCTTGAGCTCCCGGACTCTTCTAAAATCTCATCACCAGGCGTACTTGGAACGCCTGGTTGATCGAAAGGAACGTCTTCAACCGGTGTACCGGCTGAATCATCTGACTTGTACTCGGGATCAATAGTCGTTTCCCCTAATCCGAGCCATTCTGTCCTGCACAAGAACAGAGACGGTCGGATTCTCAAAAAATGTAAGGGTGTTCCATGCACCCCCAGACGGCATCCCCATCCCCAGTCCTAGATTCAGCCGTATCCGGAGAACGGTTGACAACTGCCCTAGGCCGTGCCGTGTGTGTATTGGGAGAGTCCATTATTCTCTAACCTATACAACCGGTAAACTCAAGAGGTTACTAAAAGGGCAAGGATGATACCTTGTATTTATGAAGACGGTTGAAGAAGACTAGTGTTGAAAATTCCAAGATATGGCTTGAAGATGCCACAGGCGGAGACAACCGTTTGTGTTGAAAACCTGAAGCACAAATACAAACAGTCAGGCATTTTGGAAGAAATTCACACAAAGATACCCAGGCGGTATCAATAAAGTGTGTTCAAAGATACTACAAGCGGTATCATGCAGTTTCTACCCAAAGATACCCCAAGCGGTATCATAATAGCTTGCTCAAAGATGCCCCAGGCGGTATCAAGGAAGCTTGCTCAAAGATACCACAAACGGTAATCACAAAAGTTTTATTCAAATACACCCCATGCGGGATCAATAAAGCTCACTCAAAAAATACCCCAGACGGGACACCTCCGTTTGAGGCTCCATTGAATGGTTATTAGAAACCAAGGATCCCTCAAGTATTAATTGTTGAAGGTTGCTTAAAGAGCCCCCCCCCCCCCCAAGACGGCAATGAGCGCCGGCTGAAGGTGTTTGAAGGGCAGGTCATGAACAAGCTATGAAGATCATTGTTCAAGCACCCCCCAGGCGGTATAAACCCGCTAAGGGTGAGAAATATCTAAGTCTTTGAAACATGGCTTGCATATACCCTAGACGGTCCATTACCGTCTGTGGGTCCAGTTTCTGAAGAGCTATTATTTGAACACACCCCAGACGGTCCAGAACCGTCTGTGGGTCTGATTTTGAAGAATCTTGTTTTGAAGACCCCCCAGGCGGCTCCTTGCCGTCTGAGGGTCTATGAAATGAAATGAGTTTTGATAGGCAGTTGTTTTGAAGGTGGTCCAGGCGGAATCTTTCCGGTTGAGGGTCTACTGGATGCAAAATGTTAGTCTGAAGATACCCCAGACGGCATGTATCCGTCTGTGGGTCCTTTTAATGCAAATTCTTGAAAACCATTGATTGCAGATATCACAGGCGGTATATCACCTTCTGTGGTCTTATGGAATGCATTATTAAAGGCCAAGGTTTGAAGGTTACCCCAGACGGTCCACACCGTCTGTGGGTCTACTATTTGAAAAGCAAGGTTTAAAGATGCCCCATCCGGCATGTAACCGACTGTAGGTCTTTTAAGTGCAACTACATGAAAACCAGTGTAAAGGTGCACAAGCGGCATCCACCGTCTGTGGGGCTATGGTATTCATTCATAGTTCATTGTTTAAGATACCCCAGGCAGTCCACCACCGTCTGAGGGTCTATCTTTGAGGATTCATGGTTTTGAAAATTCCCCAGACGGTCCACACCGTCTGTGGGTCTACCAAATGCAAAGCATAAAAAGGGGCTATGGAGTCCCAGACGGTGTATGATCGTCTGTGGTTCTACTCAAGCTAAGAAAGAATCAAGTCAGACTGGTAACCTAGGGGAAATAAGTGAAGGGTCCTCAACCGGTATCCGTATGCGTTTTCAATGAAGCAACTGGTTGCACAAAACTAGCAGCCCGTGTCAGAGCTCTCAAGAAAAATTCTGAAAAAATTTGTAAAGTGAAGAGGAGAGAGGGTGTGCGCCTCAATTTATAGGCAAAGACCAGAAGGCGAATCGCCACCTTCTGCCTTAAACCTTTCGAATTTCGAATCCAGGAGAGAGAGGCGGGAAGCAACTCAATCGTCGCCTCCTCATTGCTTGACACCTGTCATAGGTGACACGTGGCTATGCCACGTCACACCTGTGAGGGGCAAACGTTTAGGGTAAAAATACCCTATGCCACGTGGCCCAGTTGAATCGTGACACGTGGCAGCCCACCAAAGGCCCAACGGGATCCAATCGGATGCTGCCACATGGCATCAAAACCCTAATCAAGGAACATGTCTCCCCCACTATAAATAGAGGAATCCTCCTCTTTTATTGGGCATTCATAAATTCATACACGAAACCCGAGCAATATTAATTGCGGAATCTCTCTTAATCAGTGAGAAAAACCTATTTACCTTCCGCACATTTACCCATCCGTAAATCATACTAACTTGATCATCGGAGGCGGAACTCCACCCAACCGGAGTTTCGTGGTTTTGCAGGTACAGAAGTCAGGCGCGCATACTCCGTATTGTAACTCTCCCGAGGGACTAAAAACACCCGAAACATTTGGCGCCGTCTGTGGGGAAAGTACTACTAAGATGGTATCCGATCCTGTACCCAATGCAGAGGGCAGCCGGCCTCAGGCTACCTTGAGGTCCATACGGACCATGAGAGTGGTAGTGGGGACGACTACGACGTCGAAACCTACATGGCACCAAACGAATCATTCCGTTCTAGGCGCACACGTTCCAAGGAAACAAGGGAACGAAGCCGAGACAAAGCCTGCCCCAACAACCCAGGCGACAAGCCTGTTGGACAACCCCAAGCGGCGGAGGGTACTACCCCCGTCACCAGAGACGAGCTCATGAACCTCATGACCAGTTTCAAAGGGGAAATCAAAGATATAATCAGGAAGTCAGCTGGCTCCAGCAAGGGTTAGTCGGCAAAGAAGCCTTCTCTCTCCAAGAAGAAGCAAATCAAAGATCGAGTGCCTACTCCGCATCCCAAACACAAGGGAACGGATGGGCCCCTGATTGACCTTTCGAAACCTCGTTTCCCCGAAACGGGACAACAGAAGGCCATCCGGCATACACAGCCGGATGGGTCAAAGAAGATGTTCTCTGACGCCCGGTTATTCATCCGGGAGAAGAAAAGTCAGAGCATGCCTCAGTCGGCCTCAACGTCGACCTACTCAGACAGTTTCCGAAATGCTTCAATGAAGCATTCGGAGACGCAGCAGGGGAGTTAGTCACGCAGTGTATCTCACGTACTGGCCTTCATGTGATCCAGCAGCAGGCCTTGTATGTGCCCCAATAGCCATACGCCTAATATGGATCTCCATTCATGCAGTCGCCACCCTTCGGGGATCAGGCGGCCTACCAGGTCCGGCCCATGGACTGGCAGCTCCAACTGCAAAACCTTGGGGAACAACCTTCTGCTTCTCCCGGGAGATAACCGAGGCGGTACAACCGACCAAGGTTAAGAATGTGTTGGTTGGTGCCTACGACGGTACAACCAACCCGGAAGACCACCTAATGGCATACACCAACCTCATGTACCTACAGGGGTTGGATGACGCCGCCTGGTGTAGATGCTTCCCGGCTACATTGAAGGGTATAGCCCAACGATGGTTCGGCAACTTGCCGGCTGGGTGCATCAATAACTTTAAGACGCTTGCATACCTGTTTGCGTCCAACTTTTCCATGAATATCCCTGCTAAAAAGACAAGTCTCGACCTAGGGGCTATTCATCAGGGTGACAAGGAGGAACTTCGGTCCTATGTCAGGGGTTCAATCTGATGAGAATTCAGATTTAGGGGCTGTCTGACGAAGTGGCATATACAGACTTCTTCAAGGGTCTGAAGGATGGGTCAGCTTTTAAATTTGACCTAGCCCGCAAGAGGGTAGCCACCCTACAAGAAGCGCTAATGGAGGCGGAGGCCTATATATAGGCAACCGAGCTCTGCTCTATCAGGCATTCGTCGGAGCCCAAGCGGTCCGACAGGAGAGACAGCCGGCCAAAAAAGAAGAAAATAAAAGAAAAGAAGTTTGGGCAGCTGACCGCCCAGGTTAGCTGTCCCAGAAGAAACAACGGAAGTTGAAACCGTACGTCCCAAAGTACGAGTTCAATAAGGAATGCTCCTCCATCCTCATGAAGATAAAGGACCGGGTGACAATTGAAAAACCGGATGCAATGAAAAACTTTGTCAAGAACAGAGATAAAAGCAAGTATTGCCGGTTCCATGAGGACGTCGGCCATGACACCAATGGTTGCTATATCCTCAGGCGGCTATTGGACCGTCTGGCTGATGAAGGGGTCTTGGACTCCTATCTGGTGAAGACCAAGGGCAACCCCAAATCAAGTGGGGGACAGCCGTCCAAGAAGCCTGCTGCTAGCTCTGAAACGGATGAAGAACATATCTTCACTATTGCAAGCGGCTTCGCAAGCGGAGGTCCCACTATCCGGGGTGCCAAGGATAACATCCGGAAACTGTCTAACCCAAAAGATGAGGGCCAGGCGTTAAAAGACACCTTCCCCGAAGTTGCATCTCTGAGAAAAGGATAGGGGTATGGTCAGGCGGCCTCACGATGACCCCCTGGTCATCGAATGCAAAGTTGCCAATCAACGAGTTGGCCAGATATTAATCGATACCGGGAGCACGTCTGACTTAATTAGTTACCAGTGCTTGACAAAACTCAAGTACAAGCCTAGCAGCATGCACAAGGCTCCCCATCCCCTAGTCGGCTTTGGGGGAGGGTAGTGCATCCGGTGGGAAATGATTGACCTACCCATCCGGCTAGGCGGTAAAGGGGAAGGGCGACACATGGTCGTCAAGTTTTTGGTGGTCGAGGAATTGATCGCCTACAACCTTATTCTGGGCTGCCCCACCCTCAACGAGTCCAAGGCTGTCATCATCTCGTCCCTTATGATGATCAAGTTTCAGAGGGATGATGGATCAGTTGGTGCCCTAAGCGGGGATCAGAAGACGGCCAGGGAGTGTTACCTCTCAGGCGTCCGACCGACTGTAACAGCAGCCGGTCATAACGAGGGACCTGTTGACCTCAAAGAAGTGCCTGCCCCCAAGGCAGCCGGCACAAAGCGAAAGGCAGACCAGTTGGCCCCCGCCAGAAAAACAAAATAGCAATCACTAGCCGAGCAAAGGCCGGATGAATCCCGACCCTAGCCGGCTGGTGAGAGCATTGATGTCATCCTGGACGACAGCCGCCCTGACAGAACAGTCAAAGTTGGAACGGTTGCTCATGAGAAGTTGGGGGCAAACTTGCTCCATCTTCTAAGAGAATTCAAAGACATCTTTGCCTTTGAAGTGGAAGAGATGCCAGGCGTCAGCCCGGATCTAACTGTCCACAAGTTAGCTGTTGATCCCAAAATAAAGCCGGTTAGGCAAAAGAAGAGGGATCATGGAGAAGAAAGGTCTCAGGCGGCAGCCGCCGAGGTCAAAAAGCTTCTGGATGCCGGGTTCATTTGGCAATGCTACTACCCGAATCGGGTAGCAAATGTTGTCCTAGTCAAAAAGCCGAATGGTACATGGCGGATGTGTGTAGATTACACAGATCTGAACAAGGCATGCCTGAAGGATAGTTAACCCTTACCAAAGATCGACAGCCTGGTTGACTCTACAGCCGGCCATGCCTTGATGAGTTTCATGGATGCCTATTCAGGCTTCCATCAGATCCCCTTATGGAAGAAGGATCAGAAGAAGACGACCTTTGTCACTGATCAGGGGTTGTATTGTTACACGGTGATGCCGTTTGGCTTGATAAACGCGCCTCCGACCTTCTAACGGATGATAAACACAGTTTTCATAAATCAAATCGGAAGGAATGTAGAGGCGTACATTGATGACATGATAGTCAAATCCAAGCAACAGATGGGTCACATAGCTGACCTCCGAGAAACCTTCACCACACTCAGCGGCATAGGGTCATGCTTAATCCAAGAAAGTGTGTCTTTGGTTTTGAGTCTGGGAAGTTTCTTAGATTTCTGATTGATCAAAGAGGCATAGAAGCCAATCCGGATAAGGTACAAGCGGTGATTGACATGCAGTCACCTCGCACCGTAAAGGAGGCCCAAAAGCTAACCGGTTGCCTGGCGGCACTAGGAAGATTCCTCAGCCGGTCAGGTGGACAAGTGCCTTTACTTCTTCCAAGCCAATCAGGAAGAGGTCTAGATTTGAGTGGGGAGAAGAGGTTGAGGCGGCATTTCAGAGGTTAAAAGCAACACTTGCATTTCTTTGCCAAAGCTAGTGAGCCCCTTGCCTAAGGAGGTTCGCTACATGTACCTAGCCGTCTCAGATCACTCCCTTAGTGTCGTCCTCCTTGCCGAGAGAGACGACAAGCAGCTCCCGGTGTATTTCATCAGCCATTATACTCAGGAATGCTGAGCTCCGGTACCCTATGATTGAAAAAATTTGGGCTGGCTCTTTACAAAGAGGTCAAGCGGTTGAAGCCCTACTTCTTGGCTCACCCAGTGACTGTCTATACTGATCAGCCACTCAAGCGTTCCAACGACTACCATAGAGTCATCCGGTAGAATGATCAAGTGGGCTGTTGAAATGCAAAGCTTTGGAGATAACTTTTGAACCAAGGCGGGCAATGAAAGGTCAGGCGTTTGCCGACTTCATTGTTGAAATGACTAGGCCGGCACAGCCGGAGAATACTGATCAGGTTTGGAAGTTATTCGTAGACGGAAGCTCTACCTCGAACGGCTGTGGTGCAGGCGTAATTTGTAAATCTCCGGAAGGAGATACTTATGAATGTGCATTACGGTTCAAGTTTCAAGCTTCAAACAATGAAAGCTGAGTATGAAGCCCTACTAGCCGGGAATACACATGTGTAAGGCGGGCAAGGGCAAGAAAAAGTTGACGCCTATTCTGATTCTCAATTGATTGTTAGCCAATTCAATGGTGACTATGAGGCCACCCATCCGGCAATGATCAAATACCTTTAGGTGGTCAAAGATGAGGCGGGGACACTTGATGAATTCCATCTGAGTAAGGTGCCTCGGTCAGAAAATAATCAGGCGGGATGCTCTGTCCAAATTGGCCTCATCTGCCACTTGTGATGCGCCTTAGGTCAGTCTTCTGGGAGGTTATTGAAAAAAGAAGTATTGAGCATGACCCCATTGGAATTCTCGATCGAAGCTCTACCTAGATGGACCCCATCCGGGATTATTTGGTACACGGCACCTTGCCGGGTGCCTCTTCAGAAGCGGCAGCACTTAAGAAACGAGCTTTAAGCTTTTGAGATATACAAGGGAGAAACTCTTCAGAAAGGGTTATCTCCAGCCGTTATTGAAGTGTGTTACCCCCGAAAAGGAAAAAGAAGTGCTAGAGGATCTGCATGCGGGCTTCTGTGCTTCACATATAGGCGGCAGATCTCTTGCAAAGACGGCCAGGCGCAGGGTTACTTTTGGCCCACCCTTGAGGCAGACGCCATGGATTTGGTGAAGAAATGTGACAAGTGCCAAAGATTTGGCCAGCTCATACACCCTCCGGCAACTGATCTTACGGCTATCTACAGCCCGGTTCCATTTGCAAAATGGGCATGGACATCTTGGGTCCCTATACGCCTGCCACAGGCGGCAGAAGATACATTCTGGTGGCTATAGACTACTTCACCAAATGGGTTGAGGCAGAGGCGGTTAAAGGCATCAAGACAAAGGATGTCATCTCCTTCGTTTGGAGGAACATCATCACCCGATTTGGGGTCCCTATATCTATGGTGTTTGACAACGGTCCTCAATTTGAAACGCCTACCCTCAAAAATTGGTTGGGAGATCAGGGGATCTCGCATTGTTTTGCATCTGTTGGCCGGCCCCAAGCAAACGACCAAGTTGAAGCCTTCAACAAGCTCATCTCAGATTGCATAAAAAAGAAGATTGAAAAAGCCGGTGGTCTTTGGGCGGATGAGTTACCTCACGTCCTTTGGGCCATCAGAACAACCGAAAAGGGGGCAACCGGTTGAAACCCCGTTTCTCATGACATACGGCACCGAAGCCGTCTTACCAATTGAGCTTTATGAGCCAACACTTCAGGTCATGCTTTATGACGAAGAAGCTAATTGGGAGGCCATGCGTCTTGCATTGGACTCTCTCCCGGAACGTAGGGGCAATGCTGCCTTGCGTCATGAGATATACCGTGTGAGAATGGCGAGGGCTTACAACAGAAGAGTACACAAGCGACCCCTCAAAGTGGGGGACTTTGTGCTACGAAAAATGGAGTCAATCGGTAGGGAAAATGAACAAGGAAAACTAACCCCAAATTGGGAGGGCCCCTACCGGATTTTTGAAGAAATTAGAGACGGCACCTACCACTTGGAAACCCCAGAAAAACAGCAGGCCTTTAGCCAGAACCAGGAATGTAGACAATTTGAAAAAGTACTACTTCTAAGGAAATTGTAATTATTTTTTTGTAAATAGAGTAAATGAACAAAGGATACTTTATTTCAATTTTTTGTTTAAAGTCCCGTGTGCAATGCACACCCGGGCACCTTTTAAAGTCCCGTGTGCAATTGACACCCGGACACCTTTTAAAGTCCCATGTGCAATGCACACCCGGACACCTTTTAAAGTCCCGTGTGCAGAACACAACCGGCACCATTCAAAGTCCCTGTGCAAGGCATAACCGGGCACCTCTAAAAATCCCTTGTGCAAATGCACAACCGGGCATCATAAGTACCTAACTTAGCTGAATAAAGGCACAAAG
Organism: Chenopodium quinoa; assembly: GCF_001683475.1. Classification (NCBI taxonomy): domain Eukaryota; kingdom Viridiplantae; phylum Streptophyta; class Magnoliopsida; order Caryophyllales; family Amaranthaceae; genus Chenopodium; species Chenopodium quinoa. Next base: position 770,329 of record NW_018744583.1, on the reverse strand, counting down.
CCAATATATCTTAAAACCGTCTGCTTTAGATACAAAACAGACATCCAGCGACACACATCCGGGTGACTTCGTTGAAGAGAACATCTCCCTTCCGGGTGGCACATTGTTCTATGCGTCATATTCTCAAACGGCTTCAACCGCCTAGGTTGAAGATAACCCATGTACGTTTGAATGACCTATCGCAAACAAGATAAAACCGGCTATTGCCCCCAATGCAATACAGACGGTAACCTAAAATCTTGTTAAGCAGCCGGCTTTGCCTAAAAGCACTACAGCCGGACCCCGCTTCTATCCCGATTTTCACTAAATCATCTCCAAATTGACATTGGCTATTGCCCCAAGACCATACAGCCGATATAATTGCCTTGTATTGCAACCGGCTGTTGCCCCTAGGTAATACAGCCGGCAATTAACAACAATGTCAACTACATTTATGCCTGGTTATTGCTCAAAAGCAATACAGGCGGTAATCCACATATTTATATATATCCGAAAACCGTTCAAAAACGCATATGTCCGGTACGGTTCCGTTTGCATTGACGTTGAACTGAGCCAGCTTCAGTCAACGAATTCAACTTACCAACCCTGTTGAACAACGGTCAAGGACCATCTAATCGTTTGTCCGGATGTTTATGGACGGCTTCCTACTTAGAGTTGGTAACCACAAGCAAGCAACCATCCAGGGGCAAGCAGGGTTCACACATCCGGTATATCGCAAATATGCAAAAAAAAAAAAAAAAAAAAAAAAAAAAAGAGAATCGCAAATATGCAAAGGAAACCGACAAAGTCGGCACAAATATATTAGAAAAATTTCAAATGTTAACCGGACCCCTGTCCGGGAAAAAGTGATACAGGAATTCACGGCTTGCAGGCCGGTTAGTGAAAAGAAAGAAAAACCCTACTGCTGCTGTTGCTGTTGCTGGTGCTCCGGCTGCTGGCCTTGACCGACGTTAAGGGCATCTTGGGTCTGCTGGGTTTGAGTTCCCTCACCCGGCACCTCACCTTCCGTTTGCTCCTGCCCTACGCCGGCCCACTCATCAAACGGCGCCGGTTGCTGAAGCCCGAGAACTTGAGCATCAAATATTTCAGTTGCGTATTTGTACCTCAAGTCAAAGAAGGCGTAGTTAGTCTCCGGATGGATCATGGACCATGCCATCTTAATGTGTGCTTCGCAGTCACGCTCGTTCTCGTTCACCAGCCGGGTCTGCTCAGCCGCCAGCTGGTCCAGAGCATCTTTCTTGGACTTGACCAAATCATTTTTGGCTTTGTCCAGCTCCCCCTGCAGCCGGGTAACCTCCTCCTTCAACCCAGTCTTCTCCTTCTCCGCATCCTTCAGAGCTTGGATGTCGGTTTTGAGCTGGTCAATCTGGAGATGACGGTCAGCAGCCGTCTTGTTGGCGGTGTCAGCAGCAGCCGTCAGCTGCTGGATGAGTTCCTCCTGTTTCATCTCCCGGGCTTTAGTGTGGATTTCAAGCATTAGGGAGTTGTACTGACATACATCAATTAAATCGGCTGCCCGTTTGGTGGAAAAGTCAGGGCATATTTAGGATTATTAAAAAAAATAAACCCTAGTTGGGATTATTAAAATAAATAAACCCTAGTTGGGATTATTAAAAGTAAATTGGCAAAAATAAACCCTAGTTAGGATTATTAAAGTGTATTTTTTCTATATTTTATTCTTTGATAATAGATCACTTTTGTTAGTAATAATTCTAGTTTTGTTTGATGATAAGTTATAACTGATTAGGGGTTTTCCCCGCCCAATCAGTGTACGCCACATGGACCAATCAGGTCCTGCCCTGGAAAGTCTATGTTGATGGGAGTTCCACAGCAAATGGTTGTGGGGCAAGTATTGTATGTCAGTCGCCAGAAAGCGACAGGTATGAATATGCGCTTCGTTTCAAGTTTCAGGCGTCAAACAACGAAGCTAAGTATGAAGCACTTCTTGCTGGTATCCGCATGTGCAAAGCAGCCGGGGCAAGAAAGATAGCCGCCTGTTCTGATTCACAACTCATCCGGCTATGGTCAAGTACCTAGAGGCAGTGAAACAGGAGGCAAGCTCGCTTAAAGATTTCCAGTTAACTCAGGTCCCAAGGTCCGAGAATAACCATGCGAACGCACTGTCCAAACTGGCATCCTTGGCCTCATGCGACACCCCTAGAACTGTATTTTGGGAAGTAATGGAAAAACGGAAGTATTGAGGAAAACAACATTGCAATCCTTGATAGAAGTTCAACATGGATGGACCCAATCAGGGCATACCTAACATACGGCACCTTGCCGGATGATGATCATCAGGCGGCCTCACTAAAAAAGCGAGTGTCCAGTTTTGAAATGATAAAGGGGAACTCTACAAGAGAGGGTGCCTTCAACCCTTCTTGAAATGTGTTACCCTAGAGAAAGGGCGAGAGGTCCTAGAAGACCTACGCTCTGGATATTGCGCCTCTCACATAGGCGGTAGGTTGCTTGCTCAGAGAGTGAGGCGGCAAGGGTACTTCTGGCCGAGTCTGGAGGCAGACGCCATGGATCTGGTTAAAAAGTGTGACAAGTGCCAGAGGTTTGGCAAGTTGATTCATCGTCCAGCTACAGATCTAACGGCTATCCATAGCCCAATTCCATTTGCTAAGTGGGGCATGGATATTCTAGGACCCTATACGCCTGGTAGCAGTCGACTACTTCACCAAATGGGTGGAGGCCGAGGCAGTCAGGGGCATCAAGACCAAGGATGTAACCTCCTTCATTTGGAGGAATGTGATCACTCATTTTGGGTTTCCATGTCCATGGTTTTTGACAACGGTCCCTAGTTTGAGACGCCTGTTCTCAAAACTTGGTTGAGAGATCAAGGCATTGCCTACTGCTTTGCATCAGTCGGACGGCCGCAAACAAATGGCCAGGTCGAAGCATTTAACAAAATCAACTCAGACGGTATAAAGAAGAAGATTGAAAAAGCAGGCGGCCTATGGGCAGACGAAAAACCACATGTTCTCCGGGCCATAAGGACGACTGAAAAAGGAGCGACTGGAGAAACACCTTTCCTCCTAACATATAGGGCAGAAGCTGTCCTACCCATTGAGCACTATGCGCCGACTCTCCGAGTTATGCTGTATAGTGAAGATGCAAATTAGGAAGCAATGCGCCTGGCATTGGATTCCCTCCCAGAACGTAGGGGCAATGCTGCCCTATGCCATGAAATATACCGCCTAAGAATGACTCGAATCTACAATAGAAGAGTACACAAGCGCCCACTCAAAGTAGGGGACTTTGTACTAAGGAAGATGGAATCAGTCGGCAGGGCCAACGAGTTGGGAAAGCTAACTCCTAACTGGGAAGGATCTTACCGAATCTATGAGGAGGTCATGGACGGTACCTACCGTCTGGAAACTTCAGAGAGCCGACCCCTGTCTATGACTTGGAATGTAGACAATCTGAAAAAATATTACTTTTGATGTGATTATTTAAAGTTTATTAATGAAAGTTCCAAGTTTACCTTCTTTTCATATGTTTCAAAAAGGAGTACACACCGTCTGTCCCAAGACAGACGGCTACCCTCCAACACATATTTACTAAAGGGCACGCCTGTTTGCCCACCATACGGCTAATCAACCCAAGCACCAAGCCGCTTGATTACGCTTAATTTTTAAATTAATACGACCTGTCCCAATAAATAGCAGGCGCCCGACGACATGCCATTTGGATGAGATTCTTTGCAGAGAGCAGCTCCCATTTGGGTGTAATAATGCTCTATAAAACTACTTACACGACCCCTATACAACTTTCCCCAAGGACAACGTATCCGTTTTGAGACAAGGATAACTCAAAACTTTCATAAGTGTCAGCAGTTGACATCTGCGTCGGATAGCCGCCTGTATTACTTGGGATAAATACAGGAGGCGCCCTCTGAGTTAATAGTCAACAAAAATTGACGAATCAAGGGGATTAGTCGGCCATTAGCGACTGATACCTCTAATACTCAGGATTAGGAGCAGCCACGATTAGTTAAACCATAGTTGTTCTTCCATACTTGGTCTGGAATCCTGAAAGTTTGAGCAATCCGCCTGGTCTTTGGCAAAAAGGCACTCAAACAAACATTCCCACTAAGAAATACTATATGAATCTGAACAATCTAGAAGGACCTCTCGGTGTCCGACTGGATGTGACAACAACTGATACACCCATCTGAATTGATAGTCGTCCTAACAACAAGCATCCTACTATGTTTCTGGTAAACATACCAAAGAACTTACGACAATCAATAAAACATCGACTAACCGACTGTTCTCTAAGAACTAGGCGACCCCTGTGACTTGAAATGCATTCTAAGTTGGTTAATTCAGTCGGTACCTTACCACTATGACTAAGTACATTTCACTCAAGACTGGTTATGTTTGCTACTGGGATCCGACTGTCTATGGCCGACTAGTTACTCTCTTTTCAAAAAGCAACCTAGTCGTCCAGGGGCAAGGGCAGTCGGCATCAGGATCCAACAATTTAGCTAAAAAGTTTAACAAGGATACGCCATACAAGCGGCTATTAAGTCGCGACATGCAAAATGTTTGGCAAATTCAACAAAACAAAAGTGAAAAGACAACAGCATATGCAACAGCAAAAGATGACTCAACAGTCGCCAGATCATATAAAATTAAAGCCAGACAAGCTGGCAAAATATTCAAAAGCCCCGGCCCCCTGGCCGGGTAAAGAGATTTACAAATACACGGCACGTAGGCCGGATCAAGTTTGAATATAGAAAAGCTTAAATAGTTGGAGGGACCTCGCCTTCAGCAGCCGCCTTCTCTTGTTGGGGAGGGGACACTTGATTGCTCTGAACAGTTTCCTGCTCCTATTCAGGCGCTTTTTTTTAAGATTCCCCTTCAGCCCCATCAACCGCCACTTCCTCTTCAGAAGAAGAAGAAGACTCGGACTCCTCCTGGCCGTCGCCTCCTCCCATGACCGCCTCGTCATGCTCTCGAGTGCAGGCGGCAAACTGGCTCCCCCATGTTGAGTAGTCGGTGTCTGGGTAGAGGTGGTCCCAGGTCATTTTCATGATGGCGCTACAGTCTTCCATCATGTCAGCGACCAGGGCTTTCTTCTCCTCTTCAAACCTCGACTTATACATTTGGGCCAGCTGCTTTTCCTGGTTGGCCAGGCGCTGCTTCAGGCGGGCGTTGCTGGTTTTCAGGCCCTCCGCCGCCTTTACAGGCTCGTCATGGGCGTCGGCCTTCCCCTGGTTCTCGGAGACTTTGAGCTTGAGCTCCTTTATCTTTTCTTTGGCCGCCTCCAAGTCGTCCTTGACTTGCTGATTTGCAGCCGCCTGTGCAAGACTTTATTTTGAAAAATAGAAAACATGGCCTTGTTCATGGTGGAGGCGGTGTGCTCTTCGGAAAACTTTACCTCTTTGTTCTTTTCTTGGATGGGGCGACGGAGACCATGCACCCGCAGCATCGACTAATCAAAAACAAAAGAACAGTCGGTCAGCTAAAGGATCGTCTCTCAAAATGAAACAAAGAGTTTGTGAGAACTTAAAGATACCTCGGCCAACAAGGGGACGATGCCATCCAAGTTAAGGGTGCCGAACCCTCTAACCGTTTCCTTCTCCTGGGAAGGGACGACCTGCAACATAGTCTTTGCTATGACAGCAATGTCTGGCCGAGGAGGATGAGCGCCTGCCAAAAGTGACGGATGGTTAATAGCCGACTAACAAAGTTAAAAAAGTTTCCAAAGAATTCGTGAAAATAAAGTTACCATTAGACGCCTTCTCCTTGTTCTTTTCTATAGGACGCCTGTCCTTTTCCTGTTGCTGCTTGGCCTTCTCCTTATTCTTCTCTAAGGGTAAGTTGGCAGCAGGGGGTGACCCAAGTTTGGTCGCCACATGCTTTCAAGGACGAAGAGGGGTGCTCGTGTCCCCTCCCGCCTGCTTCCTGGCCTTCTCAGGCGGCGGTTGAGGGGTCGACTGGTCCTACAAGCAAACATCAGTCAGTCAGTAGGGTTTACTGAAAAACAAAAGACAAGGAGATTGGATTCAATCATGAAGTCTTACCCCAGCCGACTGATTGGCTGGCGACTCCTCGGTTGGGCGCTTGCCTAACCCAAAACTGCCTAGCGGTACTGTGCTGCTGCTCTTTTTGAAGCAGAAACTTTCTCCATTGCTTCAGCTGCGTCAAAACAACCAAGAGTTAGAAAACTAAACAAGTGACAAAGTCAATACGAAAAACAGGCGGACAGCTACCTTCAGGCATTTCGGTACTTAGCCCACAGGCGGCCAAGTACGTCCCATCATACAACCAATTTTATTTGGGAACATATTGTTGGGGAACAAAAACCTTCTTCCCAGATTCAGGGTCCGCCTGAATGTCAACCTTAAACAAGCCAGCGTCTAAAATCTCGCGCTTGGCCTTGGAAGGAACAGGCGGCAGGTCTTTGCCGGCTAGGAAGGATGGATCCCTATTCCACCTGTTGTATTTGGCATTTTTGGCCTTGTCAGGGCAAGTGATAAAGTAGAAGGTGGTCCGCCAGTCCTTCCACTTGTTCTCCTTACCCTGTGCCATGGCATATCCCCTATGGGATTTCAGCTGATACCAGCCGGACCCCGTTGCTTTTGGAGTCCGACTGAGGTAATTCATTTGAGCAAACGCCTCGACACTAGCGTCTACTTCATGCATTTTGCACCCGGCCACATAGCCGAGTATGTTGAACCAAGAATTGGGGGCCAGCTGCCACAGCCCAATTTGGTACCCGTCTAAAATGGCCCCAACGGCCGAGTGAAGAGGAAATCGAAGGACGACCTTAATAGCCGCCTCGTAACAACCAAAGCACTAGTCCCCATAGCTGGAACCAGACGGCCAAACTACTGTATCCTCTCTATCGGGGACCGACACTAAGTAGTCGTCCCCCATTACATGTTTGGAGATGAACTCTCCAAATCTCTCCATCATAACCTTCCGCCTCCCTTCAGGCACGTGATGTAAATAAGGGGCGTAGGCGTCTCGGTTAGAAGCCATGGGCTCGGCCCAGTTCTCCCCCATCGACACACTTAAAGATTCTCTAGCTGCGTGAATCCTGGAATACAGCTCTTCAGAGTCGAGAGAGTTCTGGCTCTCGCTACTGGCGTCCGACTCATCACTAGAGTCCGACGAGTCATTTGGTTGTAAAGGTTCGGTAGGTGCCGCCTCTATTTCAGAAGACGACTCCTCAGTTTCGTTTGGGGTTTGAGAGGGTTCGGCAGGGACCGCCTCCTTCTTAGGAGGCGACTCCCCAGAGTCATTTAAAATTGAGTCGCCAGGTGTGCTTGGGGTACCAGACCTAGATCAGGAAGGTCAATATATGTATAAGAGTCGTCTGAGTTAGTTATTCGGCTAGTAGTCTTGATTCTCGCTATGACGTCATGCACAGACATCGAAACAATCGGGTTGGGGATCCATGGTTGGGGATCCATGTTTTATTATGCATGGTTTTATCGCTGTGGTTAGCTTAGATTTAATTATGCGCGAGTAGTTTAATTCTAGGGTTTGTGGGGATCCATGAATAATACGAAGGGGTAATTTATTATTGTTAATTATTTATGATTGATTAATTTCCTATTGATTGATTTAATACTATGCAATTAGATTTGAGCAGGTTTAATTATATGATTTTTTCAATATTGATTCGAGATTCGAGAGATGAGAATTGATATTTAGGCTTAGTTTCAAAAGGCATGTTAATCTATTAATGGTTAGGTCTGTTTCGGGGTTTTCTGTGTCCCTTGAGAGTTACAACTTCGAGACTGGAACCATGCGCCTGTACCTGCAAAAGAACGGAGACTCCTGGGTTGGGAGCTCCGCCTCCGACGATCAAGTTAGTGAATGAAGGAGTTGTAATGCGGAATGTAAATAGGTGTCGGATGCTTGGACGGGTTTGTGGTGTGTAATTATCTTGGGATTTGTGAAATTCGTTTGTTTCTGGTGGACGGTCTCTGTCATTAATGAGCATTTATGACAGTATTTATAGCATTGGGAAGCGTCCCAGATTCTAGGGTTTTTGGTCAACCCTAGGATTGACTAGGCTTTCTTGAGATATGGGCCCAATCTGCTACCTGTTTAGGTAAGGCTGAAGGGCCACATGGCATAGCATAGGAAGTCCATGGTGGACCAGCTGAAGTGTGCCACATGGCAGGCCCTAATAAGTCCAACTGAGTAACACTTGTCAGGACCTGATTGGTCCACATGGCGAGGTGGTGGGAAAATCCCCCTAATCATTTGCCCCTCACAGGTGGCACGTGACCTGACACGTGTGACCTGTGAAAAGCGTCGCCTAGTGGGGAGGCGACAGGTGTCGACGGATAGCTTGGCCGAGTATTTTCCCGCCGAAGTTTTTGAATTTGAATGCCCTCCTACTCTTTCTTTCCCTATAAATAGGGCTGGTCAACAAGTCTTTTGTTCACATTTGTTCACATTATTTTCTGAAAGAGATCTCTCGGACCCCAACTGTATTTGCACTTTTTCGGAGCATTCGTACCCTTCCGCTTACTTTCTTCTCGGACGCCTACTTTCAGTCTTCCTCAACTTTAAACTTCAGGTAAACGTCTGCTCTTTGCATCTTTTTTCTTTTTTATTTTGCCAAAGTATGGTGTCTCAAAGAAACTCGGTACGACCTAGGTTGTTGATTAGTCGGTCACCAGGGACGGCTGAATCTAGGACTAGGAGTGCCGACTCCACTTTTCTAGGACCACTCTTGTCCTTTGCATAGCATCCGACTGTTTCCATGTCTGTGCAGGACGTCATGGCGAGAATTGGCCGAATAACTAACTCAGACGGCTCTTATACATATATTGACCTTCCCGATCATAGGTCTGGTACCCCAAGCACACCTGGCGACTCAATTTTAAATGACTCTAGGGAGTCGTCTCTTGAGAAGGAGGCAACCCCTGCTGAACCCTCTCATCCCCTAAACGAAACTGAGGAGTCGCCTTCTGAAGCAGAGGTGGCTCCTGCCAAACCTTCACAACCAAATGACTCGTCGGACTCTAGTGACGAGTCGGACGCTAGTAGCGAGAGCCAGAACTCTCTCGACTCTGAAGAGCAGTATTCTAGGATTCACGCAGCTAGAGAATCTTTAAGTGTGTCGATGGGGGAGAACTGGGCCGAGCCCATGGCTTCCAACCGAGACGCCTACGCCCCTTATTTTCATCATGTGCCTGAGGGGAGGCGGAAGATCATGAAGGAGAAAATTGGAGAATTTATCTCCAAGCATGTAATGGGGAACGACTACCTTGTGTCGGTCCCTGATGTAGAGGACACTGTAGTTTGGCCGTCTGGTGCCAGCTATGGGCCTCAGTGTTTCGGTTGCTACGAGGCGGCTATTAAAGCCGGCCTTTGATTTCCTCTTCACCCGGCCGTTGAGGCCATTTTAGACGGGTACCAGATTGGGATGTGGCAGCTGGCCCCAATTCTTGGTTCAACATACTCGGATATGTGGCCGGGTGCAAAATGCATAAAGTAGACGCCAGTTTCGAGGCGTTTGCTCAAATGAATTACCTCAGTCGGACTCCAAAAGCAACGGGGTCCGGCTGGTATCAACTGACATCCCATAGGAGCTATGTGATGGCCTAGGGCAAGGAGAACAAGTGGAAGGACTGGCGGTCCACCTTCTACATTATTCAATGCCCTAACAAGGCCAAAAATGTTAAGTATAATAGGTGGAATAGGGATCCACCCTTCTTAGCCGGCAAGGACCTGTCGCCTGTTCCTCCCAAAGCCAAGCGTGAAATTCTGGACGCTGACTTGTTCAAAGTTGATATTCAGGCGGACCCTAAATTGGGGAAAAAGATCTTTGTTCCCCAAAAATACGTTCCTAAACACACTTGGTTGTATGATGGGACATACTTGGCCGCCTGTGGCCTTAGTACAGAGATGCCTGAAGGTAGCTGACCGCCTGCTTTTTGTATTGACTTTGTCACTTTTTTAGTTTTCTAACTCTTGGTTGTTTAATGCAGCTGAAGCAATGGAGAAGGTCACTGCCTCAAAAAGGTCAGCCGCTCAATACCGCTCGGCAGTTTTGGGCAAGCGCCCAACAGGAGAGTCGCCCGCCAATCAGTCGGCTGGGGTGAGATTTTCATGATTCCAGGTAATTTCCTTGTCTTTCATTTTTCAGTAAACCCTACTGACTGACTATGATGTTTGCTTGTAGGACCAGTTGACCCCTCAACCGCCTCCTGAGAAGGCCAGGAAGCATGCGGGAGGGGACACGAGCACCCCTCTTCGTCCTCGAAAGCATGTGGCGACCAAATCTGGGTCGTCCCCTGCCGCCAACCTCCCTTTTGAAAAGAACAAGGACAAGGTCAAGCTGCCGTAAGAGAAGAGGGACAAGCGGCCACAGGAGAGAAGCAAGGAAGGGGCTTCTAAAGGTAACCTCATTTTCACGACTTCTTTGAAAATTTCTTTAACTTTGTCAGTCGGCTGTTAACCATCCGCCACTTTTTGCAGGCGCTCATCCCCCTCGGCCAGACATTGCCACCATAGCAAAGACTATGCTGCAGGTCGTCCCTTCTCAAGAGAAGGAAACGGTTAGAGGGTTCGGCACCCTTAACCTGGATGGCATCGTCGCCCTGTTGGCCGAGGTATATTTAAGTTCTTACAAACTCTTTACTTCATTTCGAGAAACGATCCTTTAGCTGACCGACTGTTCTTTTGTTTTTGATCAGTCGATATTGCGGATGGATAGTCTCCGTCGGCCCATCCAAGAAAAGAACAAAGAGGTAAAAATTGCCAAAGAGCACGCCGCCTCCACCATAGACAAGACTATGTTTCTATCTTTCAAAATGAAGTCCTGACGAATGATATATTGTTTTCGCAGGCGACAGCTAATCAGCAAGTCAAAGCTGATTTGGAGGCGGCCAAAAATAGGATCACGAAGCTCCGACTCCAAATTGATCAGCTTAAGGAGAAGGCCGAGGCCCATGACAAGGCTGTGAAGGCGGCGGAGGACTTGAAGAAGGGTAATGACCGCCTGAAGCAGCGCCTGGTCAACCAGGTCAAGCAGCTGGCCCAAAAATATAAGTCGAGGTTTGAAGAAGAGAAGAAGGCTTTAGTTGCTAACATGATGGAGGACTGTAATGCCATCATGAAAATGACCTGGACCAACCTCTATCCAAACACCGACTACTCTACATGGGAGGACCAGTTTGCCGCCTGTAGGGGTGTACACCGGTCCAAAACCGGACCAGACCTATTTAGACCGGCGACCTGAATTGGGTTATTTTGAAGACAGGGGACCGGACTTGATTTAACAGGTGCAGTTCCGGGCCAGACCTAAAAAATCAGGTCCGGTCCGGGTTTGGACCTGTATGGACCTATTTTGTGGTTTTTTTCGTTTTTTTTTATTATTAAATAACCTATTGGACCTGCATATGGACCTGTTTTGTGATTTTTAGACTTGTTGCATAATTTAATAATTACATACAAACCAAAATTATCAATCACAAAACTACATAAAGTATCTAAAGTCCCAATTTCCAAACACCAAAAATACAAATGAGTCCACCGAAAATACAAATGAGAGTCTACCGAAAATACAAATGAGTCCACAAAAACTCATAATATTAGTTACATTCCATAAAGTCTCTTGAGTCTCAAGTACTAGAAATACATAAATTCTCCAACGAGTTGTTTTGCCTTTAATTGCGTGATTAAAGAATGCCCCAAGAACACACGTAATTAAAAAAACAATTCCACTTTGATTAGTCAACTGTAGTGAGAATATTAACACATCCAACACAGGAACCTGAATAGAAACAACACACACAAAGCTTCAATTCCTCCTTTGAGCTGGAAAAGTAAGCAAAAAGATAGTGTCTATAAAGGCATTTTCCCCTTTAAAGAAGCAAAACTTATCTTCTCTACATAAAAAAAAATAGTTGACAATAAATAATTAAAGGAATACAACTGATTATACTTTATTCTTTACATACTATTCCCACGAAGCATCAACTTAGCATACTGAAATGACTTAAGTCACGTCTGATAAGAAAAGATAACAAAGATAATAACTTCCTGTTAACTTGTGTATTCCCAAACAAATTCCAGAAAGTAGAAATTGTAACAAAACTCAACCAACAATATAGTCAAACTTCAACGCAGCAATCATCCAGAGGCAGGGAAGGTACACAAACACTATGGCGTATTGACGTTGTTGGGATAGCAAAGCATATATAAATCCACAATTCAACCCACATAAATAAAATTAAACATATATAAATTTGAATACGTATATAAATTTAAATATAAATTCTGAACATATATAAAATTCGGCCAAAATGAACAAAAATTCGACCGACATAAATAAAATTAAACATATACAAATTTAAGCATACTTCCAAAAATTAAACATATATAATTCGAATTATGTATATCTTATTCGAATTACACATATATAAATCGAATTATGTATATAAATAAAATTAAACATATATAAATTCGAATTATGTATATAAATTAAACAAGAACATGAACAATTGAACACCAATACACCATAATTCGGAATTTCGGACAAGAACAAAAGAATAAAGAATAATTAAACATGAAAAACCTTACCGAAGATTTGCGGTGGTTGATGTAGCAAGCCTTAGGTGGGCATCGCGTTGTCGCCTGAGAGTGAGGAAGGAAGGGAGGTGTCGCCTCTTGCCTGAGCCTAACTACGTGCGTGAGAGAGTGAGAATGAGGGAGGAGGCAGCGAGGCGCAGCGTAGAGGCAGAGTTACTGAGTTAGGGTTAGAAAAATAAAAAATAAAATGGAAGTGAGCAGCGTTTGTAGTTTTTGTGTTTTTTTTTCTTTTTTTTTATAAAAAAACCGGGTTTCAGGTCCGGAACTGAAAGCCCCGGTTTTAGACCGGGTCCGGATCGGAACCGGGAACCTTGATTTTCAAGGTCCGGGTCAGGTCCAGTCCGAATCAGGTCGGTTCAGGTCCGGTTTCAGGTCCGGTCCAGTTTTTTTACACCCCTAGCCGCCTGCTATGGGGAGCATGATGAAGCGGTCATGGGAGGAGGCGGTGACCAGGAGGAGTCCGAGTCTTCTTCATCTTCTTCTAAAAAGAGGAGGTAGCGGCTGCTGCGACTAAGAGGGAGTCTTCCAAAAGGGCGCCTGAACAGGAGCAGGAAACTGTTCAGAGTAATCAAGTGTCCCGTCCCCGCCAAGAGAAGGCGGCTGCTGAAAGCGAGGTCCCTCTAACTGTTTAAGATTTTATTTATTTAAACCTGATTCGGCCTGTGTGCTAAAAAATTTCATTCGGCCTGCGTGCCGTGTATATGTGTATCTTTACCCGGCCAGGGGGCCGGGGCTTCTGAATATTTTGCCAGCTTGTCTGGTTTTAACTTAACTTTGCCAGCTTTTCTGGCTTTAATTTGATATGATTTGGCGACTGTTGAGTCATCTTTTGCTGTTACATATGTTGTTGTCTTTTGACTTTGGTTCTTGTTGTTTTTGCCAAAAAATTTGCATGTCTTGACTTGATAGCCGCTTATATGGCGTATCCATGTTAAAATTTTTAGCTAAACTGTTGGATCCTGATTGCGACTGCCCTTGCCCCTGGACGACTAGGTTACTTCTTGAAAAGAGAGTACCTAGTCGGCCATAGACAGTCGGATCAGTAGCAAACATAACCAGTCTTGAGTGAAATGTACTTAGTCACAGTGGTAAGGTACCGACTGAATTAACCAACTTAGAATGCATTTCAAGTCACAGGGGTCGCCTAGTTCTTAGAGAACAGTCGGTTAGTCGCTGTTTTATTGATTGTCGTAAGTTCTTTGGTATGTTTACGAGAAACATAGTAGGATGCTTGTTGTTTGGACGACTATCAATTCAGATGGGTGTATCAGTCGTTGTCACATCCAGTCGAACACCGAGAGGTCCTTCTAGATTGTTCAGATTCGTTTAGTATTTCTTAGTGGGAATGTTTGTTTGAGGGCCTTTTTACCAAAGACCAGGCGGACTGCTCAAACTTTTAGGATTCCGGACCAAGTATGGAAGAACAACTATGGTTTAACTATGGTGTTAACCAATCGTGGCTGCTTCTAATCCTGCGTAGTAAAGGTATCAGTCGTCAATGGCCGACTAATCCCCTTGATTCGTCAATTTTTGTTGACTATTAACTTAGAGGGCGCCTCCTGTACTTATCCCAAGTAATACAGGCGACTATCTGACGCAGATGTCAACTGCTGACACTTATGAAAGTGTTGAGTTATCCTTGTCTCAAAACGGATACGTTGTCCTTGGGGACAGCCGTATAGGGGTCGTGTAAGTAGTTTATAGAGCATTATTCCACCCAAATGGGAGCTGCTCTCTGCGACGAATCTCATCCAAATGGCATGTCGTTGGTCGCCTGCTATTTATTAGGACAGGTCGTATTAATTTAAAAATTAAGCGTAATCAAGCGGCTTGGTGCCTGGGTTGATTAGCCGTATGGTGGGCAAACAGGCATGCCCTTTAGTAAATATGTGTTGGAGGGTATCCGTCTGTCTTGGGACAGGCGGAATGTAATTCTTTTTGAAACATATGAAAAGAAGGTAAACTTGGAACTTTCATTAATAAACTTTAAATAATTACATCAAAAGTAATATTTTTTCAGATTGTCTACATTCCAAGTCCTAGGCAGGGGTCGGCCTTCTAGAGTTTCCAGACGGTAGGTTCCGTCCCTGACCTCCTCATAGATTCGGTAGGGTCCTTCCCAGTTAGGAGTTAGCTTTCCCAACTCGTTGGCCCTGCCAACTGATTCCATCTTCCTTAGTACAAAGTCCCCTACTTTGAGTGGGCGCTTGTGTACTCTTATGTTGTAGATTCGAGTCATTCTCAGGCGGTATATTTCATGGCGTAGGGCAGCATTGCCCCTACGTTCTGGGAGGCGATCCAATGCCAGGCACATTGCTTCCCAATTTGCATCTTCATCATACAGCATAACTCGGAGAGTCGGCTCATTGTGCTCAATGGGTAGGATAGCTTCTGCCCCATATGTTAGGAGGAAAGGTGTTTCTCCAGTCGCTCCTTTTTCAATCGTCCTTATGGCCTAGAGAACATGTGGTAGTTTGTCTGCCCATAGGTCGCCTGCTTTTTCAATCTTCTTCTTTATACCGTCTAAGATGAATTTGTTAAATGCTTCAACCTGGCCGTTTGCTTGCGGCCGTCCGACTGATGCAAAGCAGTAGGCAATGTTTTGATCTCTCAACCAAGTTTTGAGAAAAGGCGTCTCAAACTGGGGACTGTTTGGGGGTTTTCTGTGTCCTTCGGGAGAGTTACAATTTCCTAGCAGACTTCCTTCTTACGCCTGTACTTGCACCTAGCCGACTTCCTTCTTGCGCCTGTACCTGCACAAGTAACGGAGACTCCGGATGGGGGGTGGGAGTTCCGCCTCCGAAGATTAAGTTAGTATCTTTTCGAAGTGGAATAAGAACTGTAAAAGCTTCTCGGTTCGAGAGCGTTTCAGTAGGTTTAGGCTTTGTTTGGTTTTTTTGTGGTTGCAATTAATGTCTGTCCCTCATAAATGAGGTCTACCCTTACTATTTATAGTAAGGGAGAACTGTACCTCAATAAGGGTATAAGGGACACGTGTCTGCAAAGGAAATGGGCCTTTGCAGACTGCTGAAAGATTGACACGTGTCAAGCATTTATTGGGCCACGTGTCTTAGGTATTTTCACCCTAAACATCTGCCCCTCACAGATGAGATGTGGCAATCTCACGTGTCATCTGTGACAGACGTAGGGTGCACGGGGTAAGTGACGGTTCGTCTGCCTTCCCCCTCTTGAATTTCAAATTTTCGTGCAAGTGACTGTTCGCCTTCTGCCTCTTTCTATAAGTAGGGTGGCTACCTCTTTCCTCCGCACTTTTTATTTTCAAAAATTTCCTGAGAAGCTCTGATACCGGCTGCTTCTTTCAAGACTTTCGAGCATCCGATTTTCGCAAGAACTTGACGTCTGCCTTCCGGCTGAGTGCGGATTTAGTAAGGTACCGTCTGCTTTCTCCCTCTACCCCTAGATTAAGGACCTCACTCGGCATTTTGCCGCCTGGGTGTATTATGTAAAATACCCTCATCCGTCATTTTGCCGCATGGGGCTGGCTTGGGACAAGTCCAAAAAATCTCCCTCATCCGGCGTTTTGCCGTCTGGAATGTTTAATACACTACCATCCGGCATTGTGCCGCATGGGACCCATTTAAGCCAACTTTGTTTTAATGCAGACTAGTCATAAGTACCCTCATCCGGCCTTTAGCCGTATGGGGGTGGTTTGATCAACCTTTGCTTTCAAACATCTTTCAAATTGCCCCCATCCGGCATTTAACCGTATGGGGGTAGTTTGAGTAGCCTTGGCTTTTTCTCAAACATCATTCAAATTGCCCCCATCCGGCATTTAACCGTATGGGGGTAGTTTGAGCAACCTCGACTTTTCCCCAAACGTTGTTTTAATTGCCCCCATCCGGCGTCTAACCGTATGGGGGTAGTTTGAGCAGCCTTGGCTTTTTCTCAAACATCATTCAAATTGCCCCAATCCGGCATTTAACCGTATGGGGGTAGTTTGAGCAGCCTTGGCTTTTTCTCAAACATACAAATAGCCCCCATCCGGCTTTTACCCGTATGGGGGTCGTTTGAGCTTCCTTGGCTCAAACTTTGTTTCAAATTGCCCCCATCCGGCTTTTAACCGTATGGGGGTCGTTTGAGCAGCCTTGGCTTTTTCTCAAACGTTGTTTAAATTGCCCCCATCCGGCGTCTAACCGTATGGGGGTTGTTTGAGCAGCCTTAAGCTTTTTCTCAAACATACAAATAGCCCCCATCCGGCTTTTAACCGTATGGGGGTCGTTTGAGCAACCTTGGCTCAAACTGTTTCAAATTGCCCCCATCCGGCTTTTAACCGTATGGGGGTCGTTTGAGCAGCCTTGGCTTTTTCTCAAACGTTGTTTAAATTGCCCCCATCCGGCGTCTAACCGTATGGGGGTTGTTTGAGCAGCCTTGAGCTTTTTCTCAAACATACAAATAGCCCCCATCCGGCTTTTAACCGTATGGAGGTCGTTTGAGCAACCTTGGCTCAAACTGTTTCAAATTGCCCCCATCCGGCTTTTAACCGTATGGGGGTCGTTTGAGCAGCCTTGGCTTTTTCTCAAACGTTGATTAAATTGCCCCCATCCGGCTTTTAACCGTATGGGGATTGTTTGAGCAACTTCCAGCCCATCTCTGCTATCCCTCATCCGGGACTCCTCCGCTTGGGGGGCTTTTAAATGAGCTTCCAATTAAACATGTCTGATCTATTTTTCTTTATCAGCTTCAAACACATTCGGAGATTTCCGCCTGTGTAGGTTTCAAGCCACCATCTCAGCAAATTCCAACCTCCAAAGGTACCGTCTGCACCCTTTTTCAATTCTTTTTGTTAATTTTCCGGTTGCATAGATAGGATATGGACCCTTCAATTATACACTCGGCACAGTTTACGACTGCTGTCAGGCGGTCACCAGGCACGGCTGAGTCTAGGACTGGGACTGCCGTCTGGGGGTATTTGGGCGAACCTTCACCTACCTCGAATCCGACCGTCTCTGTTCATGTGCAGGACAGAATGGCTTGGATAAGATGGACGGCAGTTGACCCGGATTACAAATCCGACGACGCAGCCGAAGATCCGGCTGATCCCAGAAACGAGGACCAGACGGCAGGACCGTCTGGTGAAATTCCTTTGGAAGAAACCTTGGAGACTCGTCAAGATTCCCCGAGTGGTCCGAGCACACCGGGTGATAGCATATTAGAAGACTCTGATTCTAATGCCGAAGGATCCGGCGATGAATCTGCTGGAGAAGGGTCTGGGTCCGAATCTGAAGCCCCAGCACAGGAGGCTGAGCCTATTGTTGAGGAGGCCTACAAATGGCCGGCTAAGGGGGATCCGACTGACATGACCATGTCAGCAAGAGACGTGGTCACCCTTACTGCAACCCTTCCTGCCTTTCTTTTTAAAAGGAAACCAGTTGGGAAGGACTGGGAAATAAGAGTCCCGCCTGTTAATGCAACCGTCGTATGGGAGGATGACTTGGACCATGCCGATGATTTTTTCGGCTGTTATGAGGCGGCATTCAAAGCAGGCCTCCGGTTCCCCCTTCACCCCTGCATCAAGGACATATTGCTGGGGTACGACTTGGGCGTATGGCAATTGACTCCTAACTCTTGGATCAATATTTTGGGGTACATTGCCGCGTGTGAGCTGCAGGAGGTAAACCCCAGTTGGGAGGCCTTTTCACACATGCATTACCTCAGCCGGGCTCCGGGTGGGTGGAATGCCTGGTACACCCTTACCACCAACCAAGAATACATGATGACTTTGGAGAAGCCATCAAAGTGGACCAACTGGAAGAGCAAATTTTATGTCGTCTCTTCGCCTTCCACTTCCCTAAATCACCGGCTGCGGCGGTATAATAAGCACCCGGCATTACTGGGCAAAAAATGCGCGCTCCCGAAAGTGCCGTCTGAGGCCTGGGACCAAATAATGGAGACGGGTCTCTTCCTCAAAACGACCCATCAGATGGAGGACGGAAGTGAAATCATCGTCCCAAAGTTCTGGGTACCCCTCCCGGAATGGTTAAGGGACGAGTCATTCTTGTCCCTTTGCAATCTAAGTTCAATGTTTAAAAAGAGTAGGTTCATTAACCCATCCGGTATTCTGACACCTGATTATGCATACACGCTCTAACTCGAATTTCCCCTTTTTTGCAGGTACAGCTAAAAGAATGGTGCCTCCTGAAAAGACACCTGCCTTCTCAGCTATTGAGCTGAGAAAGAAGCAAATCGAAGAGAAGAAGGCGGCACTGGCCGCCAAGAATGGAGTAAAACCTCTTCCATTTCTTACCGGATGACATATGATCTGCCTTTGTTTTTAACTGATTGCTTTGTTTTGACCATTTTTCAGGGTGGAACCCAAGGCATGCCAAAATCACTAGCAAGCATGCACAAAAGACCGGCTGGTGTGATACCTCAGCCGGCTTCAAAAGCTCCAAGGCTGCCGGGTCCACCTTTAGCAGCTAGTCCTGCAAAGAGGACGTCTGACCCTGCCAGGCCAACCACTGCAGGGAAGAGTTTGCAGCTAACGCCGAGTGCTTCGGCGGGCCAGACCCGGATGGGATCTGGCTCAGATGCGGCTGGGGGGGATGGCACCCCACAGCCTGTACAAGGTAAAACCTCTGCCTTTGACCCCCCCTGGCCGCTTGGGCATATGAGAGTCAAAACTCAAGCAAGCCAGTCTGGGGGCTCCTCTGGCAGCCGCATGAATATAGGCGGCGCCTATGCCCAGTATCTGACAGATAACCCTTCCTTTGCAGATGACTCTACCAGCCGGCCCGACTACAACCAATACGCCAAGAGAATGGTCAAGACTCTGACCCGTTCTGAAAAGGAGGCGGTGCCGGCTGTACACCAGGTTAACCTGGATCGCATCAACTCTCTTCTTGCTGAGGTAAATAACCCGAATGCCCTATGCTTGTCTCAAGCTCTGCTTTTGCCGGATGAGTAGTAATTATCATCATTAGTTCTAACTCCTTTTCCGGTTGGTACCATAGGTGATGCTGAGAGTGGACGGGCTCCGAGTCCCCTTGCGTAAAAAGCAAGAGGAGGTAAGAGACGCTCAGAAGCGTGCCCTTGACCTAATTGACGTTAGTCAATTTCACAGTATTAAATATGATTTGGCAACTAAAGAGAGAGAGTTGCAACAGGAGGAATTACTGAAAGAGGCTGTGCTTGCTGGGGATGAGGCCAAAAAGAAAGTTGATGAACTTGAGCTTAAGGTTAAGGACCTCCAGGCTGATCTCAGAGCTCTGGAAGGAGCTGACAAGGAAAATGCCAACCTCCGCCAGAAGAACAGCGAGCTGACTGTCCAACTCACTAATATTCAGGCGGCCCACAAAAAGGAGCTGAACGAGGAACTCAGCCGCCTGATAACAGAGAATGAAGCCGACTGCGAGGAGCGCATGAAGTTGGCTTGGGGCCTCATCCATCCGGACTCTGACTTTGACTATTTCCACCTCCGTTACTTGTATGCTTCTGAAGTTTATGAAGCTCGAGTACTCGGCACTCCTGCCCCTCCTCCTTTCGACGAGTGGGCTGAGAAGGAGTTAGGGTCAGAGCCGGATGGGGTGCCAATGGGAAACCAGCCGGAGCAGCTGCAGGAGCAGACGGCTGAGACCCAGGTTGGGCAAGCTCAAGGGTTGGAGCAGCCTCAGCAACAAGAGCAACAGCAAGATTGATATTTTCTTCTCTTTTTTTACCGGCCTGCGTGCCGTGTATTTTCGATGTATCTTTTCCGGACAGGGGTCCGGCTAACATTTTAATTAATCTATTAACCGACACAGTCGGGTTTTCTATCTATTATTTGCAATTTTTTTTTTTTTTTTTTTTTTTTTATATGCATTTTTTTTATACGCATTTTTACAAGTATTTCAGACGGATGAAGAAGAGATACCACAATATGCCCCTGAAATGGCTACCTGTTTACCCCAGCAGTAGACAGGCAGTCATTTCATGGAAGCCGGATGGGGGGTCAGTGACTGACCTAACCTTGCCCCGTCTGGTACAATTATATATAGGATGGGATGTAAAACTGTTTAGGTGATTACGGTGGCCCATTAGGAATTTCATTTTTCCGGATGGACCTCTTTTGGGTCCTTGCCGGATGAATCCCAGATGCAAAGGATCATTTCTAACGGCTGCAAATCGTTTTAGACAAACGCCGTTTGAGTTGTGGGATCGCTAGAACAATGTTCCACCCAGAAGGGAGCTGTTCTCTTCAGTGATTCACCCGGATGGGTGTCACCGGATGACTGCTCTTTTTGGAGCAGTGGTTTTAACAAGTGTTCTTCCGTCTGTGTTCTTGCACTAGACAGGTGCAAATACAATTGTATGAATGGAAATTATATGCTTTCACATTTCAATCCTTAGAAGTAGTACTTTTTCAAGTTATCTACATTCCAGGTACGAGGCAGCCGCATTCCGTCTGGGGTTTCCAGGCGGTATGTGCCGTTTCTAACTTCTTCAAAAATCCGGTAGGGTCCCTCCCAGTTTGGCGTTAGTTTCCCTTGTTCGTATGCCCTACCGGTTGCTTCAAGCTTCCGTAATACAAAATCTCCAACTTTGAGGGGGCGTTTAAGCACCTTTTTGTTGTAGGCCCTCGTCATTCGAAGGCGGTAGATTTCATGACGCAAGGCGGCGTTGCCCCTTCTTTCTGGAAGAGTATCCAGAGACAGGCGCATGGCTTCCCAATTTGCCTCTTCATCATACAACATGATTCGAAGTGTTGGCTCATATAATTCAATGGGAAGAACCGCCTCTGTGCCATATGCCATAAGGAATGGAGTTTCACCGGTTGACCCCTTCTCAGTGGTTCTGATGGACCAAAGAACGTGAGTTAACTCTTCTGCCCAAAGCCCGCCTGCCTTCTCGATCTTTTTCTTTATGCCGCTTGAGATGAGCTTGTTGAAAGCTTCAACTTGACCGTTTGCTTGCGGACGGCCAACGGATGCAAAGTAGTGGGAAATCCCTTGATCTTGCAACCAAGTCTTCAGGACAGGCGTTTCGAACTGGGGGCCATTGTCAAAGACCATTGACATTGGTACACTGAACCGGGTGATGACATTCCTCCAAATGAAGGAGATGACATCCTTAGTTTTGATGCCCTTTACCGCCTCGGCCTCAACCCACTTGGTGAAGTAATCAACAGCCACCAAAATGTATCTTCTGCCGCCTGGGGCAGGAGTGTATGGCCCCAAAATATCCATGCCCCATTTTGCAAAGGGAATTGGGCTGTGAATAGCTGTCATATCAGTTGCCGGCTGCCTTATCATCCGGCCGAACCTCTGGCACTTGTCGCATCTTTTCACCAGATCTAATGCATCCGCCTCAAGTGTAGGCCAAAAGTATCCTTGGCGCCGGGTTCTTTTTGCGAGGGTCCTCCCGCCAATGTGAGATCCACAGAAGCCGGCGTGAAGATCTTCCAGTATTTCCTTGCCCCGTTCTGGGGTAACACACTTGAATAGCGGCTGCAAGTAGCCCTTCCGAAATAGTTCACCGTTGTGCATTGCGAAGCTTAATGCTCGTCTTTTAAGAGCAGCTGCTTCGGATGAGGTTTCCGGTAGAGTGCCATCTTCCAAGTAATTCCGGATGGGGTCCATCCATGTGGAGCTTCGATCTAGAAGTCCAATGGGGTCATGTTCAATGCTTCTCTTTTCCATGACTTCCCAGAAGACTGATCTAGGCGTATCACATGTAGCGGAGGATGCAAGTTTGGATAGTGCATCCGCCTGATTATTCTCGGATCTGGGTACTTGACTCAGGTTGAATTCATCAAATGCCCCAGCCTCCTCTTTGACCGCCTGCAGATACATAATCATCACCGGATGGGTGGCCTCGTAGTCACCGTTGTACTGGCTAACGATGAGTTGGGAATCTGAGCAGGCATCAACTTTCCTTGCCCCGACCGCCTTACACATGCGGATACCGGCTAGCAGGGCCTCGTATTCAGCCTCATTATTCGAAGCTTGAAACTTGAATCGTAGAGCGTACTCGTACTTGTCCCCCTCCGGAGAGTGAATAATTACACCCGCTCCACAGCCATTCAGCGTAGAGCTCCCGTCTACATAAACCCTCCAAACTTCATCGGTTTTATCCGGCTGTATTGGCCTTGTCATTTCAACAATGAAGTCGGCAAACGCCTGACCCTTAACTGCTCGCCTGGGTTCGAAAGTGATTTCTAAGCCTTGGATTTCCACGGCCCATTTAATCATTCTTCCGGATGACTCTAAAGTGGTCATAGGCCTTTTGAGCGGCTGATCAGTGTAAACGGTCACCGGATGTGCTAAAAAATACGGTTTCAGCAGCTTGACTGCTTTGAACAAAGCCAGACCGAATTTTTCGATCATGGGATAACGAAGTTCAGCATTCCGGAGGACATGGCTTATAAAGTATACCGGGAGCTGATTACCGTCTCTCTCAGCAAGGAGGACGGCACTCAAGGAGTGATCCGAGACGGCCAAGTACATGTAGAGAGCCTCCTGGGGTAGGGGACTCACCAATCCTGGCAAAGAATGCAGATGTTGCTTCAGCCGTTGAAATGCTGCCTCAGCCTCTTCACCCCATTCAAACCTTGACCTCTTTTTGATTGCTTGAAAGAAATACAGGCACTTGTCACCTGACCGGCTGAGGAATCTTCCCAGTGCCGCCAGGCAACCGGTAAGCTTTTGAGCCTCCCTGACGGTACGTGACGACTGCATGTTGATCACCGCCTGTACTTTGTCTGGATTGGCTTCTATGCCTCTCTGATCAATCAAAAATCCAAGAAACTTCCCGGACTCAACTCCAAAGACGCATTTTTTAGGATTTAACATCACTTTATGCCGTCTGAGGGTGGTGAGAGTTTCTCGGAGGTCGGCTAGATGATTCGCCTGCAGCTTTGATTTGACAATCATGTCATCAATGTACACCTCCACGTTCCTTCCAATCTGATCATAAAAGACTGAGTTCATCATTCGCTGGAAAGTAGCAGGCGCATTCTTCAACCCAAACGGCATCACCTTGTAGCAATATAGCCCTTGATCTGTGACGAAAGCCGTCTTCTCTTGGTCTTTCTTCCACAAGGGTATCTGATGGAAGCCGGAATAGGCGTCCATGAAACTCATCAGGGCATGGCCGGCTGTAGAGTCTACCAAATGATCTATCTTTGGAAGCGGGTAGCTATCCTTTGGACAAGCCCTGTTGAGGTCCGTGTAATCTACACACATCCGCCAGGTTCCATTCGGCTTTTTCACAAGGACGACATTGGCTACCCAATCCGGGTAGTAACATTGTCGGATGAATCCAGCATCCAAGAGTTTCTTGACCTCGGTTGCTGCCGCCCGGGACCTTTCCTCGCCATGGTTCCGTTTCTTTTGCCTGACCGGCTTCTTCTTAGGATCCACAGCGAGTCTATGTACAGCAAGATCCGGACTTACACCCGGCATCTCTTCTACTTCAAAGGCAAACACATCTTTGAACTCTTTCAACAAAAGGAGCAAACCTGATCCCAAACTTTCAAACGCAGCCGTTCCAACCTTGACGGTTCTGTCTGGCCGACTGTCTTCAAGAACAACATCAATTATTTCTCCTGCCGGCTGAGGGCGAAGAACGTTTGTCCTCTCGGACAGTGATTGCTATTGTTTCTCCTTCACAAGCGCCAGTTGGTCCGCCTTCCTCTTTTTACCGGCTGGCTTTGTAGCTGGTAAGCTTTGATCACAGTCGTCAAGTTCAACAATTTCTTTCTCTTGACCGCCTGTGTCAAGCGTTGGTTTGATGTCCGAGAGGTAACACTCTCTCGCCATCTTTTGGTTCCCACTCAAGGAACCGACTGTGCCATCATCCCTTTCAAACTTTATCAACATTAGAGATGGGATGATGACTGCCTTTGAGAGGTTAAGGGTTGGACGGCCAATAATCAGATTGTAGGCAGTCAGCTCTTCTACTACAAGAAACTTGACAACCATATGCCGGCCCTTACCCTTCTCTCCGAACCGGATGGGTAGATCAATCATGCCCACCGGATGTACTACTCCTCCCCCAAAACCTACAAGAGGGTATGAGGCCGGAAGCATGCTACTGGGCTTATACTTGAGTTTCTCCAAGCACCGGTAGCTGATGAGGTCGGATGAGCTCCCGGTATCAATCAAGATCCGGCCAACTCTTTGATTGGCGATTTTGCACTCGATGACTATGGGGTCATCATGAGGCCGCCTGACCTCGCCTCTATCTCTCTCGGAGATGTTAACTTCCGGAAATGAATATTCAGACGACTGGCCCTCATCCACCGAGTTGACCAGTCTCCGAATGTTATCTTTTGTACCCCGGATGGTAGGCCCACCTCCCGCAAAGCCACCGGCTATGGTCAGAATGGTTTCCTCATCCGTATCCGATTGAGTAGCCGGCTTCTTTGGGGGTGGTCCTCTTGCTTGTTTAGGTGTACCCCTTGACTTGGAAAGATAAGATTTGAGAGCCCCCTCATCAGCGAGGCGGTCGAAGAGCCGCCTGAGGCTAAAACAACCCTCAGTGTCGTGGCCAATTTCCTCGTGAAAAAGACAATATTTGCTCTTATCTCGGGCGCTTAGAGGACTCTTCATAGGAGACGGTTTTTCAAGATTCAACCGGTCCTTTACTTCGTTGAGAATGGAGGCACAGTCCTTGTTGAACTCGTACTTTGGCACATACGGATCCGACCTCTTCCTTTTCTGGAAAGGTTGTCCGGATGAGTCTGCCGCCCATACCCCCTTTCTCTTGTCTTCCTTTTTGGCCGACTGGGTAGGCCGATTCTCTTTTTTATCGGATCTTTTGTAATCCGTTGGAAGTTTAACAGCACACAATTCCACTGCCTGAATGTAGGCCTCCGCCTTCATGAGTGCCTCGTGAAGAGTGGAGACCCTCTTCCTAACCAAGTCAAACTTAAAAGTTGATCCATCTTTTAAGCCTTTGAAGAAATCAGTATAGGCAACGTCATCAGACAATCCATTGATTTGGATCCTCATCAGGTTAAACCGCCTGACATATGACCGGAGCCCCTCTTTGTCTCCCTGTTGTATTGCCCCTAGATCAAGGCTTGTTTTCTTGGCAGGGATGTTCATAGAAAAGTTGGACGTAAACCAGTAGGCCAAGGTCCTGAAATTATTGATGCATCCGGCTGGGAGGTTACCAAACCAACGTTGAGCAATCCCTTTCAACGTTGCCGGGAAGCACCGGCACCATGCGGCATCATCCAAACCCTGCAAATACATCAGGTTGGTGTATGCCATAAGGTGATCTTCCGGGTTGGTGGTACCGTCGTAGGCACCTACCAACACATTTTTGATTTTAGACGGCTGGGTCATCTCGGTAATTTCCCTGGAGAACGCCGTTGGCTGTTCCCCAAGGTTGAGCAGCCGGAGCTGCCAGTCCATAGGCTGGACGGGCGACTGATGCTGCCCCCCGAAAATACCTGCCTGTGCATAGGGGGATCCAAAGGGCGTATACGGTGTTCCATGCACTGCCGGTTGGATCATATGGGGGCCGGATCGAGCGGAAACCTCGCTCGTCCGGCTGTCATTGTTTGTTCTCGAGTGCCTTTCTGAGGTGACATTGAAGCTGTCTCGAAAGGTCGATGTTGATGCCGACTCGGATCGCTGAGTCTTTTTATCTTGGATGAGCGTCCGGGCATCAGAATAGACTTTCTTGGTTCCATCCGGCTGAATGTGCCGGACGGGCTTTCTGACTCCATCTATAGGAGTGTGCATCTTTGAGAAATCAAAGAGCCTAGCTGGCATGTCTGACTTCGGATGTGGGGTAGATGCTCTACCCTTGACTGTTTTGGCCGTCTTTTTACCGTGACGCCTTTCTTCCGCCTGACCCTTACGGGGGCCGGCTGTGGAATCCAGAAGGCCTTTGATCTCTCCTTTGAAGCTCATCATCATATTCATGAGCTCATCTCTGGAGACTGGGGAGTCTCCAGCGGTAGAGGTTAACCCAAGCGGCCCCCTAGTTGGCTTGCTAGGAGCCGCCTGGTTCCCTTCCCGTTCTCTCTTATCCTTGGAACGGGTGTTCTTGGTCCTCAAAGAACCATCTGCAGCAGTGTAGGCTTCCAAGTCATAGTTATCGGCTGTATCTTGGTCCGAATGGACCTCAACCTCCCCAGTAGGCATATTGCTTTTACCAGGTAGTATAGGCTCAGATGTCATCTAGAAAGTACTCTCCCCACAGACGGCGCCAGATGTTTGGGGGTTTTCTGTGTCCTTCGGGAGAGTTACAATTTCCTAGCATACTTCCTTCTTACGCCTGTACTTGCACCTAGCCGACTTCCTTCTTGCGCCTGTACCTGCACAAGTAACGGAGACTCCGGATGGGGGGTGGGAGTTCCGCCTCCGAAGATTAAGTTAGTATCTTTTCGAAGTGGAATAAGAACTGTAAAAGCTTCTCGGTACGAGAGCGTTTCAGTAGGTTTAGGCTTTGTTTGGTTTTTTGTGGTTGCAATTAATGTCCGTCCCTCATAAATGAGGTCTACCCTTTCTATTTATAGTAAGGGAGAACTGTACCTCAATAAGGGTATAAGGGACACGTGTCTGCAAAGGAAATGGGCCTTTGCAGACTGCTGAAAGATTGACACGTGTCAAGCATTTATTGGGCCACGCGTCTTAGGTATTTTCACCCTAAACAGGTTCGAATCCCACATAGGTTCATTTGTACAATATCGAGACGAGAGTTTAGCTGTAACAAAGTGGAACAGTCCTTCACCATCTGAACTAAAGTCAAGCGTGGTATACACTCCATGGAAACAAGGAGGAAGGCTTATGGAAGCTGGTTTGGGGTATGGAAAGACTACTTAAACTACGACACTTCGTCTTGGGGGCTTGTAAGGGTAGTATTGCTATGAAAAAGAGGTTTACCATCCCCATATTGCTGCTGATAGCGTGTGCCAGGGATGTGGGGCTGCTAGTGAGACTATTTTACATGCTATTTTTGAGTACCATGGTGTTGTTGTAATATGGGCTCAGAGTGAGTATGTGGGGCTGTTAGTTGATTTTCCAACCTCTAGTTTTTTTAGCATCTCATGTGGGTGACTGATAGGATTGGCAAAAAGGAGCTTAGCAGTTTTGTATATGCTGGCTTAGGCATCTTGGTTCTGTAGAAACGAACGTTTGCATCAAGGACCTGTGTCTGATCCTATTCAGGTTGCTTAAAATTACTTAAAGATGCTTGCTGATTATATAGAGTATGCTCAGCGTGTATTTAAGCCTGCTACCTTTTTCGTTTGCTAGTGAGACTATTATACATAAGCATGAAACATTTAGAACATAGGGGAAAAAAATTTAGAACATAGGACAAAAATTTAGAACATAAGCAAAAAAAAATATTAACATCAACAAAAAAAATTTAAACATCAACAAAAATAAAATATTTAGAATATAGGAAAAAAATTTAAAACATAAATATAACAAATTTAGAACATAGAAAAAAAATACTACCTCCGCTAACAGTTATTTGCAATGATGGAACATTTTTCCTCTCTACTTTATGTCAAATCGTTGCAAATAACTATTAATGGAGATAGTATTTAGAACATTGTGCAAATTAAATGATGTTTTATAAACATTAGCCTACTAGCTCAAATGGTAGAGCATTGTGCAAAAGCACAAAGATGTGGATTCGAATCCCACGTAGGTTCATTTGTGAAAATGAAAGTTTTGTATAAGAGTTTAATTGTAACATAGTTTCCATTTAGAGATAACCTATGTAGGAATCGAACCTACATCCTTATGCATTTGCATAGTGCTCTACCATTTGAGCTAATAGGTTTTAGCAAACTAACAATTAAAAAAATGGTACAAAACTTACAATAACTCTATGTTCTAATGTTTTATCCCTAGGTTCTAAATTAGTTTAAGTTGTCTAACTATGTTCTAGATTTTTTTTTTCTAGATATGTTCTAACTTTTTTCCTACGTTGTATCAAGGGGTGTACACCGGTCCAAAACCGGACCGGACCTGGACCGGACCTGTTTGGACCGGGGACCTGAATTGGGTAATTATGAGGACCGGGGACCGGACCTGAATTAACAGGTCCGGTTCCGGGCCAGACTTGAAAAATCAGGTCCGGTCCGGGTTTGGACCTGAATGGACCTGTTTTGTGTCTTTTTCGTTTTTTTTTTTTTTTAATACAAAACCTGTTGGACCTGCATATGGACCTGCATATGGACCTGTTTTGTGATTTTTAGACCTGTTGCATAATTTAATAATTACATACAAACCAAAATTATCAATTACAAAACTACATAAAGTCTATAAAGTCCCGATTCTCAAACACCAAAAATACAAATGAGTCCACCGAAAATACAAATAAGTCCACGAAAACTCATAAAATTACATGAATTCTCTTAAGTCTCAACTCTCAAGTACTAGGAATACATAAATTCTCCAACGAGTTGTTTTCCCTTTGATCGCGTGATTCACACTAATGAGTCCACGAAAACAACTTCATCGTCTACATCGTTAGATTCACCACGTTGCACCTCTAAATAAAATACAATATAGAATATATTAATGATTGATAACAATGAAATAATAAATTTGGTGTAACAAAATTTCAAATACATAAAATTATTACTACCTTTCTCTATTTCCTCTAACTCTTTCAAATTTTCTTCCACATCAACAATTGGCACTTCCTTAGCTCTAAGCCAATCTTGTGTGCAAAGTAACGCTTGAACCATCTTCAATACAAAAATATTACACAAATATGTATAAACAAAGTCATATTAAGATATAAACAGGGTGAGTCAATCAGAGATATAAAATTTGACGAGGAAGCTATTTGGGTTCATCTCGATGAGGTAACTCTGAACTTATGTGAGATTAATGACGTTAAACCAATGCTTACTCTGGCTGGAAACATTCTGTGTATTGATGACCCCACTCCACGATCAATTAGATGCTTAGTTAGAGTAAAACTTTAAATTCATGTTTTGGAACCATTATTATCTGGTTGTTACTTGGACCTTGGACAATCTTGAGTGTAAATGGATTAATTTCAGATATGAGAATTTGTTTATTTTGTGCTCTAGGTGTAATAGAGTTGGCCATAAGCAGATACTTTCTCTTTGAATCCTTATATGTCTGTTCCTTTTTTGGTTGACAAGAGTGGGTTATGTAAATCTGCTATATTGCTTGCCCAGAATCTCTCAAACATGAATATTGGCCTAAAGAGAACTGAAAAATTTAGAACCACAGTGAATCTCAAGAGTTTTTTCAAAACCATCGACCAACCTCAACCCCAGAACATTCAATCCAACAAAAGACCCCGTGAGTTTGCTACTCCATCCTTCTCACCTTTGAAAAGGAGGAAATCACAATCGGAACCAACAGTACACATTTAACCTTGCTCCAAATGAATCGAGCCAAACACCAATCCAACCCAATTTCTCAATCCACAAAAAACCCCTACACGCTCCGAAACAGAACCAACATTGCCCTGACTCCTTTCAACCACTCCAAAACCCCCTCCAATATAAAACACCACCCAGCCACCCCGAAAACCCATCTCCACTCTCGGTGACCCTACCAGCCACCACGAAAACCCCATCTCCACTCCCGACAACCCCATCAACATTCACAATTTTCCATCCAGCCATCCCAAAAACCCCAGCTCACCACCCCAACCCACCCCACCCCACCCCACTGCCACCCCTTAACCCTTAACCCCCACACACCAGAACCGTACCACCGTAACCCCACCATAACCCCACCCCAACCCACCCTACCACACAAATTTTCGCACTAAATTAATCTTAATAATCATAATAAACACAAAATTTCGAACTAAATTTCGCACTTGAACCCTAAACCCTAAACTTCTTAATTCTTATGAACCCTAAACTCAAAAAAACCAAAAAAAAAAAAAACAGAAATTCGAAAGAGATGAACTAAAAATAAGAAATTCAACATGCAAACATCAAACAATCATTAAAAGCAATTGAAAATTTGAAACAAGAATAAACATATAAATTCTCACACTTAATTTATTATTTCGAATTAAAAATACCAAAATTATAAGCAAATACTTACCAGATATTATCGGTGTGCATCGCCTGAGAGAATGAGGGAGGTGTCGGCAGTGGGCGGTGGCCGGAGCGAGTTGGGACAGCCGGACAGCCGCGTTGAGAAGTTGAGATTGAGGGAGGCTGAGAGTTTGGGCTTAGGGAGTTAGGGTTAGAACTTAAAAATATGAAAGAGATTGAGGGGGAGGCTGAGAGAATCAGATATTTTCTTGTTTTTTTTTTTTTTTTTTTTTTTTTAATTACGATTTCCCGGGTTTCAGGTCCGGACCTGAAAACCCCGGGTTTGGACCGGGTCCGGACCGGGACCGGGAACCTGGATTTTTAAGAACCGGGACCGGACCTAAATCAACAGGTCCGGGTCAGGTCCGGTCCGGTTCAGGTCCGGGCCAATTTTTGTACACCCCTAAGTTGTATGGTTTTAAACCTACGTTATAATATTTTATCTATGTTCTAATTTTTTTCTATATTCTAATTTTTTCCTATGTTCTAAATTTTTTCTACCTATGTTCTAAAGTTTTTTTTTTCCTATGTTCTAAATATTCTTTTACCTATGTTCTAATTTTTTTTTTTCCTATGTTCTAAATTTAGTCTACTTATGTTCTAAGTTTTTTTTTTTTCTATGTTCTAAATTTTTTCTACCTATGTTCTAAAGTTTTTTTTCCTATATTCTAAATTTTTTCTTATGTTCTAAATATGGGCTTTTAATTTTTTCCTATGATCTAAATTAATCTTATGTTCTAAACCTATGCTCTAAATTTTTTTCTATGTTCTCCCCTGCAGCCGCTAAACCTTCACCACTCCCTCTCTTATCCTACACCGCATCTCCAATCCACACCCCTTATTCATAGCCACCCCAATTCGGCCTACCCCCTGCTGCTCCCTCACGCAAAACCCTCCACCTCTCCCAGCATCACCAACCTTCTCATTCCTCTGCCACCAATCATAGCCACCAATCATAGCCAACAACCACCACCAAATTTACCTATGTTCTAAATATTCTTATACCTATGTTCTAAATTCTTTGAGTTATCATAATATTCAGAAATGAAGATAAGAAGCTAATGCCCTCCCTTTCATTTCCTTTCATGTTATGTTTCATTGCTATTTTAATGCTGATCAGATCATGGGCTTAAAAAAGTTTAGAATCTTACAGGTTTAAAATCATACTGTTTTTGTTTTTTTTTTTCTTTTGTATTCTTATCAACTTGAGAGTTGGGATTTCCTTACCTATTTAGATGAATTCAAATTACAATAATACTTCATTACTTAACCATTTAACTAGATATGAATGCTCTTCACTCCCTTTTTAGACAAATAATTCACTATGTTGCTTCAGGTCTCGGCTAAAGACACCCATATGGCAAACATGCTGTTGAACTATGTGCTCGTCTAAAGACAAATAATATATGTATGTTCTAAATTATTTTCCTATGCTCTACATTTTATTGTTTATGTTCTAAATTTTTTTGTCCATGTTCTAAATATATATCCTATCTTAAAATTTTTTGTCTGTATTCTAAATTTATTTCCTATGTTCTAATTTTTTTCCGAATGCTTTAAATTTTATCCTATGTTATAAATTTTTTCTACCTATTTTCTAATTTTTTTTTTTCCGTACGTTCTAAATTTTTTCTATCTATGTTCTAAATTACTTTACTAGTCTATGTTCTAAACTTTATCTTATGTTCTAAACTTTTTCACCTTATGTTCTAAATTTTTTCACCCTATGTTCTAAATTACTTTCTTGTGTTCTAAATGTTTAGTACATGTTCTAAACTTATTTTCTATGCTCTTATTTTTTTCCCAATGTTCTAATTTCCTATGTTCTAAATTTTTACTATATTGCAAATCACTTTCTTATGTTCCAAATTTATCCTATGTTCTAAAGTTGTTCATATATTCTACACCTATGTTCTAAAGTTTTTTTTTTTCCTATTTCTAAATATTCTTTTACCTATGTACTAAATTTAGTCTACTTATGTTCTAAAGATTTTTTTCCCTATGTTCTAAATTTTTACTACTTATGTTCTAAAGTTTTTTTTTTTCCTATGTTCTAAATATTCTTTTACTAATGTTCTAATTTTTTTTTCTATGTACTAAATTTAGTCTACTTATGTTCTAAAGTTTTTTTTTTTCCTATGTTCTAAATTTTTTCAACGTATGTTCTAATTTTTTTCCTATGTTTTAAATTTTTTCTACCTATGTTCTAAAGTTTTTTTTCCAATGTTCTAAATATTCTTTTACCTATGTTCTAAACTTTTTTCATATGTTCTAAATATTTTTTCCTATGTTCTAAATTTTTTCTACCTGATTCCTAAAGTTTCTTTTTAGGAAGCATGGTCTTTCAGCTTGTGATCCAAAAAATTGAAGAGAAACCTAGAAAACAGTGAAAAAAACCCTTGAATCAACACGTATCTTTTACACGAACTCTATTACAAAGAGGGTTCAGCAGCAAAAACAACAACTTTTATAGCATTTTTTGCTTCTCTCACAATTAAGGCAATGGCACCAGTTTATGGTCCAGAGCATTTGTATCTTCACTTAGTACTCAATTATTACAGTTATCCATATTACCAGGGATAAGCAACCAGTGATCACTAATAAAGACAGGGAACTTGTCCACATTACTAAAAGTAAATCCTCAATTATTCAAATTTTCACTTCACTGGTTTGTCCTTCAGTTTGCAGATAAAAAAATTACCCCTCAAATCTAAGAATCTAATTATGGATGCCCACTGCCTGGCACCCAGTACAAGAACCACTCAAATACCATTTCTATGTCAATAAAAACCCAAATTCAAATGCTCAAGAATGATCAGTTCAACAGTTTCCTCCAATATGAAAATACAATAAATGCAACTTAAGTAATTTCAAACACTAATACATAGCCAGTCTGACAGCATCATATTCAATTCTCCACATTAACAAAATCTGATGCTAAAGCTAAACGGACTCCTAGTCTAAAACGGAAACCCAAACAGACTGCTGAAATCATATGAGCACTAGGACAGCAAATGTATTTCCTTTTTCCTCTCCGATTAGGGAACCATATAAGTAGACTCATCGTTTAGGAACATTTGAACCAATTTAACATGTAGTTTACAAAGTACAACTATTACACTGCACTTAATTACAAAAATGTGCCCTTCAAATAGCAAAGCTCACTTGCATTTAGGTATTCACTCAACCTATTTATTCAACCTGAAGGATCCATCACATAAAACAGACCTTAAGACCACAGAAAGGTCAAAAGCTAAACACCCTAAATTGCTAATGATCAACACTAACAATAATAATCACCAAATAGTCCTATTATATATAAGATCACTATTGCAAATTTGCAATTGCAACTTTTGTCACATTGTTAAAAGCTTAGTTCAAATTCTCATTAAGCAGAAACAAAACATTAAGCATTACATGAACATGAACACACCAATCCAACGCGTAGTTTTGTCCTGAATTCCGATATTCACCCAATTTCACTATCATTCCAGACAGAAATTGAAAACCAGATAAAAACAACCACCACACTTAACTCCAAAATTCCAGCACCAACCAAGCAACAACATAGAACAAAAGACACCATCCAGACAAAGACACAGCAAGCTTTGCCAGATCACAGCACCAACAAAGAACCAACAGCAATTTAAAAAATGGCTCAAAAAACGCCCAACAAAACCACACACAAATCGCACAAAAAATGGTAAAATGACGAAAAAAAATCAAACAATAATAATCAAGAGTAACACTGAAATTACCTAATATTTCCAGCCTTAAAATCGCTGTAGTTTGAACTCTTAAATCGCCAAATTTTGAACCCTAAATTGCCGAAAATAAATGAAAATCAAATCAGAAAAATGCAAAATCGACTTGTCTCATGCGGAATTCATGAATCAAATCTTAAAATCGCATAAATCACATCGCAAAAATCAAATCATAAAAATCGCAAAAAATAAAATCGCAAAAACAAAATCGAAAAATCTACTTGAATATCATGCGTTTTTCATGAAAATTTGAACAAAATCGAAAAAAGAAAGTACCTAATTTGAGCAATTTAGGTTGTTTATGTAAAATTTGAACAAAAAATTGCAGGAATTTGTGTTCGAATTTGGGATTTGAGGAGAGAGAAAGACAATAGGTTTGAAAGTTTGAGGAGAGAGAAAATTTTGGACGGTGGGTTAGGTGTTTGAGGAAGGATACTTGTTTTAATCTTAACCGTCCAAAATTACTTAATCCTACGGTTGAGATTGGTTCTTATATAACTAGGGTTCTTATATAAGGAGGGGTTCTTACCGGATCCCTCCCCTATATATATATATATATATATATATATATATATATATATATATATATATATATATATATATATATGGTCAAATGAGAAGGCCCTTATAATGAGAAGGATGAGAAGTGATCTAATGCGTACAAATAAAATGGTTTAATGACCCTTATTGCATGTTTCATTAATGGCAAATTAAAACTGTAAATAACATAAAAATTTCTTTTCTACAATTCCCTCCTCTTTCCCTCGTTCGTTTCCCTCTCTTTCTTCCACATTCATCAATCTTCCCTTTTTTTTTTCTCTGTTTAGAAGATCCAAAAATAAAATCCCCCAATTTTTTCTCTCTCATCTCTGATCCTCTCTTTTCCCCATCTTTTCTCTCTCTCTCTTCTCCATGATCATCTCATTTCAAGACCTTTGTTCTCATATTTGAAAAAAAAAAAAAAAAAAAAAAATCCATAACTTCAGTTTGTGAGTCGTGGACAATAGCTAGAATATAAGACATTGAAGCAAAGAGTGAAATTTAATTAATATTGTGCAAAATTTTTAAGCTATATGTGCATTATTCTAGTAAAAAATGTGCATATTTTAAATGTTATGTGCATAATTGTTAACGAAGATGTGCAGATCGAGCTCTTTACAAAAGACGCATATTTTAGTTACGGGGTTTGTCGCTCATAACCACAATAACTTAATCATATCTGAAATTAGAACTTCAAATAAGCTTTGATGGAGGAAAGAGAAAGAGTTTTGCGGTGAAAAGAGAAAACGAAAAGTAAAAATGAATGTGCATTATTTTTTAATTAAATGTGCATAACTTTTGTATTAAATTTGCAAATATTTTTTGCTGAATGTGCATTTTACACGGGTAAAATGTGAATCGTTGGATTCATTTGTACGATCAAGATTCCTTCTCATTCTTCTCATTTTAAGATCCTTCTCATTGGAACACAACCATATATATATATATATATATATATATATATATATATATATATATATATATATATATAGATCATGTGAGAACCAATGTCTATAGTAGGAACTAATAACTCATCGTGACCGTTGATCGCTCTCAATCAAAAGGTTCACGTTTCACCCGCCTTTTCAATCTTATTATGGGTATTTTTGTAATTTCTTCGGTTGAATGACCTCCCTTTTGATTCATGCGTCGCTTCATTTTCTTTTTTCTCTTCTTTAGATTTTCTATCTCTTCCTCCCAATTCTCTAAAGAGGCGATATTTTTTCTTCGCTCTTCCATTTCTTCGCTCTTTAATTTCTTTGCTTATGCTCATCAATTTTTCCCGATAATATGTTAAGGTATGTAAATTTCGGTTTAATTTTGAATTTTTCTTGATTTTGAAACATGTTTTTGCGATTTTGATTGCGAAAATTAGGGTTTTTGCGAAAATTTGGTTATGCCGTTTTCAATTGGGAAAATTCGATTGACATGCTTGTTTCTGAAGAGGTAATTTTTTTGATTTTTTAAGATTTCAAGTATGAAATTAGGGTTTTCGTTATTTTTAGTTTGAGCAATTTGCAATTTTGTTGCGATTTTGTTGAGTATTCTTGCGAGTTTTTAGTCCAAGGTAGAGTATTAAATTTAAACTTTATAGTCGATTATTTGTAACTAGGTTTTCGGTTGAGATCATAGAAATCAATCTGAATTTTATTTATTTTTTGTGTTTTTTCATTTTATAGTTTAATGGTATATCTATTTACTTTAATCTTACGCCTTTCTTTATTTTGATGGTTTGATTTGTTGGTGTTGTATTTTTTATGCGTGTATTAGTAGCTCTAATGCCTGAGTCTTATATAGAGAATCTGGATGCACCCCCACCTTTGACCAAGTAAATGGTCTAACCTAGATTTCTGATTTCAGTTTATGACTATGATTATTGGTTAGCCTTGTTTGCAATAGCTTTTGGGATGAATCCTACTTGAATTCTGCCAGCTAGTTATTGAGCCTCAGTTTTGTTGATCATGAGAACATTCTACATCAGTTTCATGATACAGATAAGGAGGTTATTGTATTTAAAATAAAGGAGAATGATTTCCTCTTACTCTACCTTTTCAAGGAGTTCTTTTAGTGGATGGCTGGGAAAATTGACAAAGCCCAACTTAGGGTGTGTGCTTCACTTGCTTGGGAAGCTTGGCATTGCAGAAAAGAAGAAATTTTTGATGACAATGCTGCTGGTAATGGGGTGGCTATGGCTGCTGGTTTTGTATCCTTCTGCGAGGATTATGTGGTGTATAATGCTAAAGTAGGAGGGTGCATTGTCAGTGGGGCGAGTCCTGCTTTGTGTAAGTGGCTCCCTCCATGATCTGATCATGTAAAGAACAATGTAGATGTGCATGTGCTTGGTGAGAATGGTGTGAGCCTAGGGGTGGTAATCAGAGATAAAGCGAGGAAGCTGCTGCTGACTGCTGTGAAAAGACGCTGCTGCAGATGGCCTCCTGAGCTTGCTGAGGCTGCTGGTACGGTCTATGGGCTGGAACTGGCTGCAAGAAGGGGGTACTCAAAGGTTGTGTTAGAGTATGATGCTGTGAACGTTGTGCAGGCTATCAATCAGAAACAGGAGGGTGCAGCCCCAATATTTCTATTCTTTGAAGCTGTTAGTGATTGGAGAAATGCTTTTGTCTCTTTTAGTTGTTCTCATGTTAAGCGGGCGTGAAACATGGTTGCTCATTTAGTAGCTCGATGGGAAACCGATGATAATTGTGAACGTGTTTGTACGGAAGATTTTCCCCAAAGTTTTCAATCTTTGGCGGAGATTGATTTAATATAATTCCCGTTCCCCGTTTGATTCAAAAAAAAAAATACTATAAATGCTACAATTGGAGCCATTTCATGTATATTTATTATTTTTATGAGCATGATATACAAAGGCTCAACTATAAATCTTATCTCCTTTATTTATGCTTAATAATTAAGTACGAAAATGCTTAGCCTTTTCTATGAGTAAGCCTGATAAGCCTATTCTACTCTACGTATGATTGTGGGCTGCTGTAAAGAAACTAAAAATGATTGATTGTGTTAACGAATTATTCTTACTCTATAATAGCCTACTTGCTCAATAGGTAGAGCATTATGTAAGTGCACAAAAAATGTGGGTTCAAATCCCACGTAGGTTTATGTTTGTAATCTGAAGATCAGAAGTCGTAATGTTTTATTAAATTTCTCCTTTTTCTTTTTTTTTTTTTTTTTCTTTTTTTTTTTTGTTTACTTTTGATATAGTTTTATTTACTTTTAATTTGAAAATCTCTACATCATATCGAACATATTATATTTGTTTCTTATAATTTGACTCATCTTGTAAGGATATGAAAGTCAATGACTCTGGGATTTTGTGCTATAACAAAGTTTCAAGATAATTTATTATGCTTTCGCAGTTATTTTGATTTACTTTAGAGATATATTCATTTACTTTTCTAGTTTTTCTACTTACTTTTGAAAGATTTTGATTTACTTTTGAGGTATTTTGAATAAATTTAGAGTATTTTATATTTACTTTAGAGATAACATATGTAAGAATCAAACCTACACCTCTATGCATCCGCATAGTGCTCTATTTGAGATAATAGGTTTACTTTATAGCTTGTTTTATTAACTTTATATTATTTTTTATTTACTTTTAGAGACATTTGATTTATTTATCCCCACCCATATTTCTTTCTGCTTCACAATTACCAGCATTAGAATTAGGATAAATCAAACATCTTTCATCAAATGAAGAGTCAGGATTACTAGGAACAACACAATTCAACTCGAGTTTACCATTCGTACAACCATCATCATAACTTTAGGCTTATCAACATCAGTGTTAGCAGTAACACAATCTTTGTAAATTAAAGACACTATCTTATCAGCAAGCTTTATTGGGTAATAAGGGCACAAACAAATGTATTTTGATAAAGTAGAGCTTTGATCAGATGTAAATAAGTAACGTTGATAATGTAGGAAAATAAGAAACACAAGACTACCATAGGACAAAAGAAGCTCATTTCTCATTTCTCACTTTCAATTATTTCATTATACATAGAATTTTTTTGATATTCTTTTTAATTTGCTTTTGGTATTATTTTATCTACTTTTAATTTAAAAACCTTTACTATAAGCTCCATATATTATATTTTCTTATAACTTCTTTTTTTTTTTTTTTACCAAAAACAGCAGCAATATTATTAAGGCAAAGAAGCACAGTCAGCAATTACAACACTAAGTACCTCTACAAGTACTTCCTCCATCCACACTTTCATGATCAAAGGACTTGCTTAATCTAGCTACTTTATGTACAACAATATTGCCTTTTCTCTATATATGAGAAAAAACCATAGAAGAACACAAAGAAGAAAAACACATGTCTTTAATTTAACGATCGGACAGAAGGTAGTAGGTTCAAAAATGCGCTGCTACAAGTGCTTGATCAATTTGATGATATCATATAAGAAGGGAACAAAGCAAGATTAGCTACATTGAAAAAAAAAAACACAAAAAATGGCTCTTTTATTGTTTTAATTATTGTGACATCAGAAGAGAGAGCAAGTCCTATTTCATCAGTAAGGACTATGAGTGTTTTCATTTACCTTTTAGTGTTTTTTATTTTCTTTTGAGTGTTTTTCATTTACTTCAATTTTTGAAGCTATAAAATTCGCCAATTACTCCAGTACAAAATCCCAAAAATAAATGACATGAATAACTTGGTACATGCATCTGACAAGCTAGCTAAACAAACTATAAGCCAAATTATGCTAAGTTTACTTTAAAAGCAAGGCATTTATAATTGATAAGGAAAATAGTATAGCTAAACAAACTATTACCCAAAACTAGCTAACTTGCACAATCCAACGAGCTAGCTGGCCTGCACTACTCAAAATCCCAAAGACTTTGCTATATCAACAGCCTAGCCGAATTAGTAGGGTTTACCAATCAACATGTGAACTTCAGTTAATTCAATCACACAAAACAACAACAAAAATTCATTTAAAAAACTTAAGTAGACAAAATAACAATGCAACAGAGTAAACTGAAACTAAAGTTTAGTTTCACTTTTCTTCTCTGATAAGAGCAAACACAATCTTCATTTCTCTGATTGCTCATATATTATAAATTATAGTTTTAGATTTTTCAATTTTTTTTAATAAAATATACGGATTTTTCACCAAATACCACTGAGTTCTTTCGTAATTCACCATATACCACACAAAATTTTTTAATACACCAAATACCACTGAGTTTTTGGTAAATGTCACAACATACCATTAATGACTAACGGACGTTAACACCGTTAGTCATTAAGGCTAATAATTCCACGTGGCAGCTTATGATTGATTCCTTTATAAATTATTTAATTAATTAAAAAAAACCAAAAAAATGACAAAAATTAATAAAAAAAAATAACAAAAAATAATTAAAAAAAACAAAAAAAAAAACTTGCTGCCACCACCAAATACCAATCTCTCAACTTTCTTCCATCTCCATTTCTTGATTGACCATTGCAGAATATCAAGCTCCAATTCCCAGAAAAGCATCAAACTACAATGGGGCTATTATCAATGGCACTCGTGATTTTTTCCCTATTCTTCATGTTTTCTCTTCTTGGTCTTCTCAATCTTCTCTAAATCGCTCAATTTCCCTTTTCCTTTACTCAATTTGATTCTTCTATCCTCTTTTCTCGAAGAATTTCTACTTTTTCATCTCCATTTGAAGGATTTAGATGGAATTGAGAATCGTTATTATGATTTAATGCTTGTTCCGATTGCAATTTGTGTGTTTTCTACTATGATTGAATTGGTTTCCCCAAATTTTGGAATTCCTAAATTGGGTCGTGGGTTAGGGTTAATCTTGAAGGGGACTTGGTTTGTGCAAATGGGGTTTTCGTTTTTTCAGATTTGATTGCGAATAATTGTGCTTTGCATTATAAGAGTAGAGGGAATTATACGATCAATGGTAATGGTCATATGGATACTCATCATGGTGGGCGATTGCTGTGCTTTTGTTCAATTTGTCATCTTGCTTTTCTTGTTACTGTGATTTGTGGAGTGTATTCGTGTTTTGGAAGAAGGTTTGTTGTTGAGGGTAATTACTCGAGTTATCGGCTTCAATGGATTCTTCCGCCATGGATTTAGACGACGAACTTGAAGATCATCACCAGCAGCAACAAGACGACATCACCATTCATCAAATTCATCAATTACGCAAGCTCCATGGGTGGGTTTTGGTCGGGTTTTGGGTTTAAATGGGTGGGTGGTCGCGACGGGAAAGAGGAGGGGAAGGGGATGGTCGCCGGCCGGCCGGGAAGTGGGCTGTAAGTGGGCTGGTGGCATCAGTGGTTGAGTTGGTGGTGGTATTTTTTTTAATTTTTTTTTAAAGTTAGTTAATTAAATAAATAAACATTAATAATCACCAATTACAAGCTGCCACGTGGCATAATTAACGTTAATGACTAACACCGTTAACGGAAATGGTATGTTGTGACATTTACCTAAAACTTAGTGGTATTTGGTGTATTATAAAATTTTGTGTGCTATATGGTGAATTACGAAATAACTCAGTGGTATTTCGTGAAAAATCCGTAAAATATAATTGGTATACTTTTAATAGGTTTCAATCTACTTTTGAAATTGATATATAAATAAGAAACATAAGCATAAGTTAAATTATGGTTAAGTTTCAGCTTCAATACATAGTAATTTACTAGTGGTTAGAATCAAGCTCTAGTTACATTTTACTACTCAATCAACACTCCTCAGTTTTTCCTCTCTCAATTTCTCCTCTGTAAACAGCAAAACAAAAAAAAAAAAAAAAAAAAAAAAAAAAAAAAAAAAAAAAAAAAAATCAAAACTAGAATTGAGCTCCAAATTTCAACACAAATAAGCTAAAAATATTCAAAAAATCATATAGATTTAATTGTTAAAAACTCATCATACGAATTCACTCAATTCACATAGATTTGTTGACAAACTCACCAATAAACTTGAAAGCCAGTGCTTTTAGAACTAGTTTTTTAGGAATTTTAGCAACAAAATCAATCACTACAACCATTTATAAAATCAGAAATTATAAATAAAAGCTCGAATTTCACTACAATGAACCCTAAATTGACTAAATAATTAGCGATGATTCATAGATAGCTTCAAAATTCACCATAAAACAGTTATAATCACTAAGCTAAGCTGACAAACGCACCAAATTGTTGACGAATTTGCAAATATATGCTGCAAATTGATAGGATATATAATCTGATTAGGCGAATTAAGTATTAAACCCTAAACATTGATTTATACGAAATTTTCAATGCTTACCTCTAACGTCGAGAAATTTTGCAACGGATTCGGCACAATATCGAAGAAGTATGTAAATTGTAGCAACTTTTTCTGATATTGGAGCTATTGATTGAATTGGGGAAACTTGAATAATGTTTATTTGTGGTTAGAACTCCGTGAAACTAATTCAATTCGTCTTATTTAATATGGGCCGTTAGATAACGCACCTTTTGTGTTAGAACTGACGGTCTAAATTAGTTCCTAATTTTTATTATTCGGTTAGTTCTCACGGTATATATATATATATAAAATAAAATAATAATCAAGATGATTTAATGAAATCAGTTGTAGTAATAGTAAATTATTGTCCCGCTATAATCAGCAAAATATTTTTATCAATTACATGTGTTAGGTGCAAAGTTTAAATTTTGAGCATGATTTTGTTTCATAATGAACATATATTTTCATTTTAAATGAGCATAAGTTAATTCTTTGAAATGAACATCTAGTTATCTTAAAATGAATGTTAATTATATTGAATATAAACGAATTATTATTATTTGTACACTTATGTACACTAACATGAGTTAATTAGTCTTAACTAAATTTAATATATAGGGCATCGTATAACTTATAAAGGAATATTATATAATAGTTAAACATACATATCAAAGCGAAAATGAACAATTTATATGCATCTATATAAACATGTATCAAAAAGAAATTTACAAGTATGTAGCACCAATATCCAAGTGATGGTGATCATAAACAAATCTAATTTTGACAATAAAATGAACGAGCATTAAAATACAAGTGATCACTATTAATCAATACGAGAATGTATATATATTACAATGCAAATGAACAATTATCAAAATTCGAATGGCATCTATAAATATGTGAATGAGTATATATTCTAATCATATATAATGAGAGTTTATCAAAATGACAATGAATACATATCAAAAAGAAAGTTTCATTATTAACTAAATTAAGGTCAAAATAATCATAAGAACTAAAATAATTAATATAGAGTAGAACAAATTGTACATAATGTTCAAATATTTAGGCCAACAACTTAATAATATAAACCACATATCGTGCATTAATGTAGCACAAAATCAGAGGATTCCAATCATTAACATGATTCAACTATAACTATAACAATCAGATCTAGTATATATATATATATATATATATATATATATATATATATATATATATATATATATATATATATATATATATATATATATATATATATATATATATATATATATATATATCGAGTTATAATGAGAACCTCTTGTATAATAGGAATTAATTAGGGTCGTTGGATCTAACTTAGATGCGCGCTTGATGAGCGGCCCAGATTAATTCACAATCAAGCGCACTTTCGGTCATTTTTCTCTCCTCAAGCGCAGCGATTACCCTACTTCTACTCCATTGAAGCGGATTTCGAGCTTTCTCTACTCCATTGAAGCAGCTTCTGAGGTTAGATGTTTGTTTTCCTCTTTTTTGAATCACGAATTTCAATTTCACTATCTATGGTTTATCGTTAATTATTTTGTCAATTTAGGATTCTTTATAGTGAAATTCGAGCTTTTGAGGTTATGAATGATTGTACGATTAATTTTGTTGCTAGAATTTCTAAACACCTAGATCTGAAAGTACTGTCATTCAAATTTATATGAATTTTTGTGAGTTTGTAAACAAGTCTATGTGAACTGAGTGAATTCGTACTATAAGTTTTTAACAATTGAATCTATATGATTTTTTTGAATGTTTTTAGCTTATGATTTGGAGCTCGATTCTAAACACTAGTGAGATTTTCATGCTGAATTTGTCTATTTTTTTTTACTTTACATTGAATTAATTTTTATTATTCAATTATTG
Source organism: Chenopodium quinoa (assembly GCF_001683475.1). Classification (NCBI taxonomy): domain Eukaryota; kingdom Viridiplantae; phylum Streptophyta; class Magnoliopsida; order Caryophyllales; family Amaranthaceae; genus Chenopodium; species Chenopodium quinoa. The sequence continues at coordinate 726,309 of NW_018744583.1, read as the reverse complement.
TTGTTGATTTCTTAATGCACAGTAAGTGTTTGACAAAATGCCTCAATGAATCTTATTATTTAATCAATTGCAAATGTAGATAGAAACAAAGTAGAAGTAAATCAATTATATTTTATAGTAAATTGAAAAACTGACATTGTGATATATAATATATGAGCTATCAAAATCAAAGGGAATGTAGATTTTGGAATTAATCTATTGCAAATCGAAGTGAGATGGAATGAGCGTTGAATGTGCTAGATTTTTTTTGCCAAGATAATGGTAGAAGTTTAATCGATTTATAATAACATTATGGTAGACGTTGTTGCTGTTGTCTTAGTTTTGAGGAGGCCAAGAAGTAGGAAGATAGCTGCTTGTGGACTACTTTGTGTTGTTGTTGTGGTGTGGATAAGCTGGCAGCAAGATTGATGAGAGGAGAGTGGATTTTTGTGTAGGTTGAATTTTTATTCTAGAATCTGTAAAATTATAAGTGGAATTGAATATAATTCCACTAAAAGTAAACTAAATATTTTTTGTAGTAGATTAAATTGCTCAAAAAGTAGATAATCAATGAGTTTATGGTTGAGAATTTTTACCCCTTGTAATAAGCAGATAGAAATATGATACGAGTAAATCAAAAGGGGGGTGCTGGTATGCCCCTTCTTATAGCCTGGTCACCACCTAATAAGGGGTGGGGAAAGCTGAATGTTGATGCTGGTGTTGTAGGGGAGTTAGGGACTGGTCTGGGGGCAGTGTTGCGTGACTGTAATGGCTCGGTTCAGGGCTGTTCAGTGGTGAAGGGCATCGAGTGATGGGAGACAAATTTAGCTGAAGCTATGGCTATCATATGGGGTTTGAAATTTGCATATGACTTGGGCTGGAGAAGTATTATTGTGGAAGGAGATTGCCTTGCTGTCATTCAAGCTTTGAGAAACAAGTCAGTAGGATCAAGCTCATTGCATTTAGTTTTAGAGGATATTTTAGAGATGTCTTCAATGTTTGTTTGCGTTAAATGGTCTTTTGTTAAGCGCGGTGGGAATAGAGTGGCACACGAATTGGCTCACTTCCAACTTTGGGAGATCAGTCAAAGAGTGTGGAATAATGTAATCCCACCCCGTATTATTGATGTAGCTTGCTCTGATTTAACTATTTAGTCCCCTTTGTGGGTTCCTTCAAAAAAATAAAATAAAAAACTATAAGTATATTTCACCTACTTGTATAGTTTTGCTCCAACTAGTAGTGCTTCGTAACTATAAATCATCTTCACAATTTTTTCATCAACTAGTTGTGCTCATTATTGTGCTAATGAGAGTCGTATCTATGAAATTGCTATTAGTTGGAAGTCTTATTTTGCTATTATCTATAATATGTTGCTATAGTTTTGCTCTACTGTATCTACTGCAGTTCTACTCAATCTAGTGAGTTTGATTTTTACTTAGTGCTATGATTGTCGCCTATGTTGTTTTGTCATGGTGTGGTGTTTGGGAAAATATCCTTCCTAAAGAGTGATCCCATCAACTACTAAAATGCTCTTATGTCTGCATTTGTCCCTGGATATGTATATATGTGCTGCTTTATTTATTTGTCTTTATCAATCAAGTTTTAATTACCTTATTGTTGGCTTAATAAAGAATGATAAATTGCTAATATTATTAGCTTAAAGGGAGGCACTATGGGGTGTTTTGTAGTTGTTCTAAAATGGCAAATGCATGGCTACGCTCTAGAAAGACTTGGTTTTCATTTTTTGTGTTTTGTGTTGCATCAGATTTAAAGGAAGGTGTCAGCTTGATGAAAATAAATACTAAGCTAATAAAAATACTCTAAAGTAAATTAAATCTAATCTAAAGCAAATAAAAAAGATTTTAAAGTAAACCTATTAGCTCAAGTGGTAGAGCACTATGCGGATGCATAGAGGTGTAGGTTCGATTCCTACATAGGTTATCTCTAAAAGTAAATATTAGACACTCTAAAGTAATTCAAAACATCTCAAAAGTAAATCAAATTAGCTCTAAGGTGTACAAACAAAAGAGGTTGTTTTTTATTATCTTTGTAACATGAGGTTAACTCGATCCTATAGTGGACACACCTGCTCTCATTCCTATCACTCAGTTTGATGGATCAATGATGAAGGAAAAACTACACTAAAGTAAAAAAAATAAAATCTCAAAAGTAAATAGAAAATCTGAAAAAGTAAACTAATATATCTCTCAAGTAAATTAAAATAACTATGAAAAGAAATCAAAAGTAGAGTAACATATGTCAAAAGTAAATCATAATTAATCTAAAGTAAATACAAAATGCTAAAAAGTAAACTAAAATATCAAAAAAGTAAATAAATAATATCAACATTAAAGTAAATAATATTTATTCAAAAGTAAATTTGAAAAACTCAAAATTAAATATAAAAAAATAATATATATAATCTAATGGTTCGAAGCGTAAGAAGAACCTACGTGGGATTCGAACCCACATCTATTGTGCACTAGCACAATGCTCTACCTATTGAGCTTGTAGGCTAGTAAAAAATATTATTGAACATTCAAAGTAAAGAAAAAAGAAAAAAAAAAAGAAATCAAAAGTAAATTAATAAATCTCAAAAGTAAATAAAAATTTATATAAAGTATATGTTGCCTTTATTGTTTGTCATAATTAAGTCACACCCAATAAATCGATCGCGCACTATATTTGGCACGAGTCAGTAACACATGGAATTTTCAAGATAACAAATTGCAACCATAACCAATTAACTCTTCAAGATAACCAACATTGGAAGCATGGCATTCAAGCTCAACCTTCGCATACCCCAACTAACCTGCTAGCAACACACCTAGCCTCGCAGCAGCAATTTCAACCTGCTCCACGCTCCACCTTGCTCTCAAGTGCTTTACAGTAGTAGCAACAATACACCCAACCCCACCTGGTTTCTAGTAGCCAAGTGGGCATCAAAATTGATTTTTATAGCCCAGGCAACAGGGAGACGACAAGCCCCAGAGGTAGCAGCACTTGTAACCTCAACAGGCCTAAAAACTCTAGCAACATACTCGGATAAATCATGGAGTGACTTTGTGAAGTTATAAGAAATAAGTAGTATAGAGCTCATTGTAAGGGTTTTCAAATTAAAAGTAAACAATACAATACCAAAAGTAAATTAAGAAAAAAATCAAAAAAATTCAATTGCATTTATATAGTGAAGTCATTGAAAGTGATAAATGAGCATAGAACGAGTCATTTCCTTTTATATCGCTCTAAAAATGAGTAGTAACCAACCAAAAGACACGTATATGAGTTGAGGTTAAAGTAAAGGTTTTCAAATTAAAAGTAAGTAAATCAGTGTAAAAAGTAAATTAAATTACTTTTATGGTATAAAACTAATTAAACAAATATAGATATAGTTTCAACTAATAAATTAACCTACGTGGGATTCGAACCCACATCCTTTGTGCATTTGCACAATACTCTACTAATTGAGCTAGTAGGCTAGCATATATTAATATAAACATTCGAAATAAATAAAAAGTAAATTAAAGTAAAAAAAAAATGCACACTTTTGTTGTAAAGCAAAGTAACATAAAGAATTGAGCTACATTTGTAGTAAAGGAAAATTATTAAAAAGTAAACCAAACTCTTAAAAGTAAACAAATTAATCTATAAAAGTATGTATATAAGGCTATAAGCTAGTGTAAGGATTCATATAGCACTCAATTAAGCCTTATATCCTTACACTCATTTACTTTTACAACCTTACATGAAAGACTTTGCAAAATGAAATGCTAAATATACATTCCCAGACTTTTAACATGGAAATCCCAGACTTCTCTTTGCAAAACATGACAGCCTTATAAGCCAATCCCAGACTTTTCTTTGCAAAACAATCCATCAATAAACATTCCACTCATTTTCAAGAAAAAGAGATATGCGATCACGCAAATTTAACCAAATAGTGTGATATAATTAATTGCAAAGATCGAAAATATACGAAGTATAAGATACCGAAACAGGGAATAATTTGTGAGAGGCCAAATGGTACTGACAGAGGTCAATTTCGACCATTTTCTAAAACCGAATATTGATCAGAGATATATATCATCCACACTATGCAACCAACTGAGAGTATGACAACAACTTGATATACCCTCTATACAAAACTTGCTAGTACATTAGAGTACTAAGAATATGAGAGCACCTTCTTTGTACCCTCTATACAAAACTTGCTAGTACATTAGAGTACTAAGAATATGAGAGCACCTTCTTTGTACCCTCTACACTAGTTGCACATGTAAATCAAACCCATCCAAATGCACCCACCAATACAGTGAGTAGTCTACTTATCGACCCTCATACACAACTCCAAATTCACTCCACTCTAGACAACTTTAAGCACCTACAAAATATGCTACCAATACACAATTATACACATACAAAATACAGTACCAACAAATCAAACCACAAAATCAAGAGAGACATAAGATTAAAGTCAAGAATATAAAGTTAAAAGTAAATAGATGTGCCATAACACTCTAAATCGAGAAAACAAAAACAATATAAAAAATCATATTGATTTCTATAATATCAATCTAAAATCTAGTAAAACAAAATATACAATAAAAGTGAAGTTAAATTTTCTACCTAGGACCAAAAATTCCGAGAAATCTTAACAAAAACCGTAACAAAATCTCAGAAAAATTGTAACAAAATTGCTCAAACTAAAACAACCAAAATCCTAATTTCAGACTCAAATTTATAAAACCGCAATTTCAGTAATTGAAATCACAAATATACAAACAAATCACAAGAATACACAACCAAATCACAAATTTACAATCAAAATCAAATATGGACATCAATTTGTGACAAAACTCAACAAAAATCGCAACAAAATCACAATCAAAATAAGCAAAAATGCACAATTATCTATTAGAAAATTATAATAAAAAACCCTAAATCGCGAAAATCGTAATGAAATAAACAATGAAATCAAAATAAACAACGAAAATAAAATAAAATCAGAAACACAAGAAAATTACCTCAATGAATGACAAAAATCGAAGAATACGAGGTAATTGAAGATCAAAATCGAAGAATTTGACAAATCAATGAACGCAAGAGAAAAGTGCAGATTGCGAAAAATCGCCTTTGAGAGAATTTGAAGGTAGAGAGAGAAAATGAAGCGGCGCCTGGAAAAAACTAGGGAGGTCGATTTGACAACGAACTTTAGTGCGCGGTTTTAGGGTGATTTAGTGGTCACTTATTGCCATATTCTAGCTATTTTGCTCACTTATCGCTCTGTTTTCGCACTTTCTTCATATTTGTCATGCTTCGCGGGTTTTGTTAGTGTTTTGATGCACTTTCAGGTAATGCTTGGACCCTCACGAGAAACCCTGATGGTTGGGTAAGAAGCCATGGCCTTGAGGTATCTTTGGCTAGGCTTGAATTTCATTTGAAGACCTCCTGGGGCTCTGCACGGCCGTGCAAGGAAGTTTGAAGATCGGCAAAACCTTTTGTGAAGTCTGCACGGACGTGCAGAAATTGGCACACCCGTGCTGGAAGCTGCACGACCATGCATGATGGAGGGACGCCCGTGAAAGCTAGCTGCTGAGCATGTCGAAGTTTGTGCCTCAGCTGCACGTCCGTGCCACACAGTGGCACGTCCGTGCCACACAGTGGCACGTCCGTGCCAAGCCCCTGCTCCAGTTTCCAGCTCTTCTGACCATGCTGCATGGCCATGCAAGTGTTTGGCACGTCCGTGTCGAACTGTTTCGGAGCAGTTCTTGTTCTCTCCGCCACTTTTGTTTTGGACTAATATAAATAGATTGATTTCCTCATTTATGAGGAGGGAGGTAGAGAGAGAAAGGCTTAGTAATAGTGCTTTAGGGTTTAAACATTTTTCTTAGATTTTGTTTAGTTCTTAATCAGATTTAAACACTTTGTAATTGATTTGAAGATTATTCCAAGTTTGAAAAGCATTGCAATCAAGATTTTTGAAGTTTCTCATTTAGCAACATTTCTTACTCTCTTTACTCTTAATCTCTTGTTTGTTATATTTTGCATGGTTATTTGAATCTCTTAGTCCCTATATATGATTAGTTGAGTGTTTAACACTATTTTTGGTGTATTTCTCTTTGATGATTGTTGAGCAAGATAGAACCCTAGATTTTGATTTTGTGCTTTTCACTATGATGTGTGAGTAGTTCCTTAACTACGGGTTGGGTGAAGCCTAACCTAATGGTGATTAGGTGAGTTTGGGAGTGATTTTGATAATGGATTGTGATTAAAATGGATTATATGGGATTACTTGTTAATTCTTCATGATAAGAGTAATTAACCTAGATTATTGAACTTGATGGCACGAAATGTTTGGTTCGACATGGAAATGTGAGTTGAATGTTTCATTACCTATTACAATATGATTATGTATCTTTTGTTGCTAAGTTAATGAGGGATCTAAGCTTAGTGATTTGAGTTGGTTTCATATCGTTTGAAGTTAGTCTTGCATGTGGTCTTTGTTATTCCATTATCCTTGTTTCTCCCTATTTGCCTAATTGCTATTGGTTGAGTGAATCCCATTCCCCTAGTGTTTTAATCCCTTGAATTCAATCCTTAGTTGTAGTTTGTTAGTTAGTCACCACTTACACCTTGATTTTGATTTAGCTTGAGCGTTAAGATTATTTAGCGATTGATTCTCGTTCTCCGTGGACCGAACCCTTGATTGCCATTAAACTTGTTTGAGTGAGGTGTTTTTTATAAATGTGTTTGACTTAGCCTAGATTGTGCAGCCAATTTAGGGCTTGTCAAAAATGGCGCCGTTGCCGGGGAACAGTGTTGTTGATTGCTATTTGATTGCTTGAGTCTAATTCATTAAAAAAAAAAGCACAAAAAGAGTTGTTTTCTTTTTGGCTACACTTGTAGCCTTGCTACTAATTGTGTTTGTTGAGTGTGTATGCGTAGGACTCAACATTGTGAGTTGGTGCATTACGATCCCGAGATTGAGCAAACTCTTAGGAGAAGAAGGAGATCCCGTTCTCGGTCCTCCACTTCCCCAAGAAGAGAGTTCGACCCGGAACCTCAAAAAAACCCAATGGGTGATCCACAACCACCACCTCAAAGACCTTTGAAGGAGTTGGGAACTCCGGGAGCTTATAGAGCTTCAAGTGGGATTGCTTCCCCAAACACCCCGGCCAACAATTTGAGATTCGGCCAGCAATGATCAACTTAATTGAGAGGAGGCAATTTAGTGGAGCAAAACACAAGAGCCCTCTTGCACATTTGAACGAGTTTGAGAAATATTGCAACACGATCAAGGTGAATGGGGTCACTCAAGAGTTTGTGAGACTAAAGCTATTTCCTTTCTCCTTAATAGGAAGGGCTCTTGAATGGCTTGAAAAGGATGTGAGACCCAATTCCTTGAGAACTTGGGATGAGGTCACCACGACTTTCTTAGGGAGATTTTACTCTCAAAAGAAAACCGCCGAAGCAAGGGCGTTAATCCAAGGGTTTCGGCAAAGGGCTAGTGAGACTATCTATGAAGCTTGGGAGAGGTACAAAGAGTACCAAAGAGAGTTCCCTCACCATGGGATCCCGACATACCAAGTTTTACAAATCTTCTATGGAGGCTTGAGTCCTCAAGTCAAAACAAGCTTGGATGCGGGAGCCGGTAGGCCAATCATGAATAAAATCGAAGAGCAAGTGATTGAGATCATTGAAGATGTGGTAAGACACCACATGGATTGGCAAGAAGGAGAGAGGGAGTCCTCGAGCAAAGGAGGGAGTTCGGTTTACTCTGTTGATCACCTCAACGCCATCAATAATTTAACATCTCAAATCGCCAACCTTGGCAAGGAGATGACATCAATCAAGGCGAAGCTTGAGTCCTCCTCTTCACACCAAGATCGTCCCTCCCAATCTAAGGGGAGAGGTATGAGTTCCAATCCTTCTACTTCTACATCTAATAACATGCCAAATGGGTGTTTATTTTGTGAAAATTGTGGATCATATGATCATGACACCTCCTCTTGCACTTATGATTCTCAACCCCAACCCCAATATGAGGATGGTAATGAACTTGAAAATGAACATGTCAATGCTTTGTCTTACTATAATAGACTTAGGAATGACAATCAAAGGTATTTACCACCTAATCAAAGAGGGAAAGGGGGAAATTCTTTCAATCAAAGAGGAAATGATTATGATTACCACAACCAAAACCAATGGGGTGGTAGGAACTAAAGGGACGAAAATCCCCAAGGTAACTACAACCAACAAGGTGGTTATGGTAACCATAACCATAATAATCAATGGAATTATGGGAATAAAGGCCAATACCACCAAGGGGGGAGCTCTAATAACAGGAAAAATTGGAATAATAATGGTAATAGAGGCTTTAACAACCAAAATGCTAATTCCAATGTGAGAGGTCCTAGAGCACAACAAGACAACTATTACACTCAAGCACCTCCACAAAAGTCTAGCCTAGAAGAGATGATGGAAAGCCAAGCTAAAATGTTTAATACCTTCATGGCCACTAGTGACAAGAAGTTCAATGAGGTTATGACTCATAAAAAAATGCTAGAAACCCAAATCTCCCAATTAGCCAATGCCATTAAAGAAGGAACTATCACTTCTAAACTTCTACCCCAAGGGCTTGACCCCAAGATGTCGGTGAATGCCATTTCTACTAGGAGTGGGAAGTTGTTGAAGGAGAATGAGCCAAAGAAAACCAATGAGAGAGTGACCATGAATGAGCCCTTCCTTGAGAGTGAGTTTAAGCAAGAATATGAGAGAAGTTGTGAAAACGAAAAAAACGATGAAGTTGAGAAAGAAGTTGGAGTTGAAAATGAGAGAAAGATTGAAAAAGATAAGAGAGTTCAAAAAGAGAAAGAGAAGGAACCAACACAATTGCAAAAACTTCCATATCCTCATAAGTTTGTGATACACATGCTAGATGTGCAATTTGGTAAGTTCCTAGAGACCTTGAAACAAGTCCTCCTCTCAATACCCTTTACCGATGCCATAAAAAAAATGCCCAATTATGCTAGGTTTCTAAAGGATATTGTGAGTGGAAGGAGAAGTTGTGATGTTTTTGAAACGGTGAACCTCACCAAAAGTTGTAGTGCAATCATAATGAACAAGATGCCTCCAAAGTTAGGAGATCCGGGTAACTTTTCCATTCCTTGTGCCATAAATCGAATGCAAATTGATAATGCTTTATGTGACTTAGGAGCCAGTGTTAGCCTTATGCCATATAAGGTTTACCAAAGACTTGATATAGGGGAGCTTTTTCCTACCAACATTACCCTCCAATTAGCGGATAGATCAATCAAATTCCCTAAGGGCAAGGTAGAGGATGTTCCTCTAAGGGTTGGAAAGTTTGTTATACCGGTTGATTTTGTTGTGCTTGACATGGATGAGGATGTGCATATTCCTATCATTCTAGGGAGACCTTTTCTAGCTACTTCCGGTACTTTGATTAATGTGAAAAGTGCTAAAATTACACTCAAATTAGGTGAAGAGGTTCTTGAGTTTGATTTGAATGCAAGGATGAAATATCCTAGTTCTACTTTAGAGAAATGCATGAAAATTGACACCATTGATTGTATTGTTAATTCTATGCAAGAGCACTTGCTCTCTACTAACAATGCCCTTGAGAATGTCTTGTTAAACAAGGAAAAGATAGGTGATCAAAGCAAAGAAATGGCGTTGTATGAAGAGTTTCTTGATAAGAATGTTGAAGGAAATGTTGAGCAAGCTTGCATGGGAATCACACCAAAACATGCTATGGATATTGCCACTACAAGGGAAGGTAAGGGTGTGCCTATGGTAGAGCTAAAACCTCTACCATCACACCTTAGGTATGAACTTCTTGGACCCAATTCCACATTTCCCGTTATTGTGAATGCATCTTTGAATGAACACCAAACTCGAATGTTATGTGGTGGGTTAAGAAACCACCAAAATGCCTTGGGCTATACCCTTGATAATCTCAAGGGTATTAGTCCCGCTATTTGCATGCATCACTTAACATTGGAGGAGGGTGCAAAGCCATCCATAGAGAGGCAAAGAAAACTCAACCCTCAAATGGGGGAGGTGGTGAAGAAGGAAATCACCAAGCTCCTAGATGCCGGCATCATCTTCCTCATTTTGAGCTCAAGGTGGGTTTCCCCCGTGCATGTTGTTCCTAAGAAAGGGGGTATGACCATAGTTGAGAATGAGGAAGGTGATCTCATCTTAACTAGGACGGTGACCGGTTGGCGGATGTGTATAGACTATTGACGTCTAAATGCATCTACCAAAAAGGATCATTTCCCCCTCCCCTTTATAGATCAAATGCTTGAAAGACTAACTAGGAACAAGTATTATTGCTTTCTCGTCGGTTATTCGGGTTTCTTCCAAATTCCCATAAACCCAGATGACCAAGAGAAAATAACCTTTACTTGTCCTTATGGAACTTTTGCTTACAGGAGAATGCCATTTGGTCTATGCAATGCACCCGGGACTTTTCAAAGATGCATGATGAGCATATTTGGTGACATGCTTAAAGAGGAAATGGAGGTATTCATGGATGAATTTTCAGTTAGTGGCCTTTCATTTGAGGATTGCTTGACAAATTTGGGCAAGTGCTTGGCAAGATGCGAAAAAGTCAATTTGGTCTTGAATTGGGAGAAGTGCCACTTTATGGTTGAGGAAGGAATTGTCCTTGGGCATAAGATCTCCAACAGAGGAATTGGGGTTGACAAAGCCAAGGTTGAAGTAATCGAGAAGCTACCACCCCCTATCAATGTGAAGGGAGTAAGATCATTTCTTGGGCATGCGAGGTTTTATAGAAGGTTTATCAAAGACTTCTCACTAATTTATAGGCCCCTTAATGCTCTTCTTCAAAAGGAGGCTGATTTTGTGTTTAATGAAGAGTGCCTCAATGCTTTCAACAAGTTAAAGCAAGCTTTGATTTCTACTCCTATTGTGCAAGGGCCAAGATGGGATTTGCCCTTTGAACTTATGTGTGACTCTAGTGATGTGGCCATAGGGGTTGTGCTTGGGCAAAGGATTGACAAGAGACTTCATGTGATCTATTATATGTCAAAAACTTTGAATGAAGCACAACGCAACTATACAACAACAGAGAAGGAATTTCTAGCTGTAGTCTATGCTTTTGAGAAGTTTTGGAACTAACTCATTGGTTCCAAAACTATTGTTTACACTGACCATGCGGCTATTAAGTATCTTGTAGCCAAGAAGGAATCCAAACCACGCCTCCTCCGTTGGAAGTTGTCTTTGCAACAATTTAATCTTGAAATTCGGGATAAGAAGGGGCGGAAAATGTTGTAGTGGATCACCTCTCCCGGTTGGAGAACATGCTAGACAATGATGATGGGGTCCCAATTTGTGATGATTTGAAAGATGATGTGCTTTACTTGTTAACTGAGAAAGATCTTCCTTGGTTTGCGGATTTGGTGAACTATTTTCCTTGTGGGGAGTTTCCTCCAAATGGTTCAAGAAACCAAAAGAAGAAGTTAAAAAGGGAAGCAAGGCACTACATATGGGATGATCCGATCCTTTCAAAAGAGGAGTAGATGGTTTACTCCGTAGATGTGTGCCAAATGATGAAGTAAAAAGTGTTTTGAAGATGTGTCACTCCGATCCTTGTGGAGGACACATGGGTGCCAACAAAACAGCCTTGAAAGTGCTACAAAGCGGGTTGTGGTGGCCTCATATCTTCAAAGATTCATGGGGTTTTGTGAAAATGTGTGACTGTTGCCAAAGAGCCGGTAATATTTCGAAGAGAAATGAAATGCCTCAACAACCAATTCTTGAGCTTGAGGTGTTTGATGTGTGGGGCATCGATTTCATGGGACCTTTTCCCTAATCTCATGGGAACCATTATATACTTGTGGCGGTCGATAATGTTTCGAGGTGGGTGGAAGCAATCGCCTCTCCAACAAATGACCACAAAGTTGTGATGAAATTGTTCAAAAAAGTCATATTTAGATTTGGGGTCCCAAGAGCGGTTGTAAGTGACAATGGTTCTCATTTTGTCCACAATGCGTTTCAAAAGATATTGAGAAGGAATGGGGTCCATCAACGCTTCGATACGACTTATCACCCAAAAACAAGTGGGCAAGCGGAGGTTTTCAATCGCCAAATCAAGGTGATTCTTGAGAAAACAGTGGCTAGAAATGGGAAAGATTGGTCGGACAAGCTAGATGATGCCCTTTGGGCCTATAGAACCGCTTTCAAAACCCCCATCGGTACTACCCCTTATCGGCTTGTATATGGTAAGTCTTGTCACCTTCCAGTTGAACTTGAACACCGTGCTCAATGGGCTATCAAAAAGATCAACTTTGATTTGGCAAGTGTGGGTGAACAAAGGTGGCTAGATTTGCATGAGTTAGAGGAACTAAGGATGGATGCATATGATTGAGCAAGCTTGTACAAAACCCGGTCAAAGGAGTGGCATGACCGGCAAATTGAAAAGAAGACCTTCAATGTTGGTGATAAGGTGTTGCTTTACAATTCAATAATCAAATTATTTCTCGGTTAACTCATGTCTAGATGGAGTGGACCTTTCACCATAAAAGAGGTCTATCCCCATGGAGCCGTTGAACTCAATGATTTGAATGGAACGAGGTCATTCAAGGTTAATGGGCATCGCCTCAAGCTCTACTATGAGGGTGCTCATGTTGGTTTAATTGAAGTGTTGCAATGTAATCACACCTTTTGAGTGTGAAGTACGTCAAGCTAGTGACGTTAAAAAAGCGCTTCCGGGAGGCAACCCGAGTATTTGTTTTGATTGAAAAAAAGAGAGAGAAAGGATGAAAAAAACAAGGGAGGAGGGGGGAGAAAGAGTTAATAACAATAAAGAAAAAAAAGGGGGTTAAAAAAAAGGGGATAGGAAAAATGGAAAACTTCTGTGAAGGCTGCACGGGCGTGCAAAATTTGGCACGGCCGTGCAAATTCGTGTGAATTGTGTTTGAAGTCTTCTGAGAAGGCTGCACGGGCGTGCAGGATTTGGCACGTCCGTGCTGAAGGATGCACGGCCGTGCAGGATGGTGGCACGACCGTGCAAGGATATAAGAAAGTTGGCGAAGGCATTCTGTGAAGGATGCACGGGCGTGCAACATTAAGCACGCCCGTGCAATATTTTTCTGGGCAGATGGCACGTCCATGCAAGGTCTTGCACGTCCGTGCCATACGGGCAGCTTGCAAATCCTGAAATAAAAAGGGGGCAATCCTTTTATTCACTTTTATCCACTTCTTCTTCTCACTCCTCTTTCACACTCTATCTCTCTCCCCATTCGAATCCCCCTTTGAAGCCTTCAATTCTTCATCAAAACTCTACAAATCTTCAACCTTTCTTCTTCAAATCTCCTTCTATCATCATTCCCATCAATATTCATCAATCTACTTCACCTTTTTCCTCTCAAATTCGAATTTCTAGTCATCTTTTTCAAACCCTAACTTTCAAATTTCAAATTTGGGGGTTTTCAAAGTTTGCATCTTTGGAGGAATTGGTGAAGCAAGAAGGTCTAGCAAGCGCAAAGGAGCGTTGTTGGAGTTCATTTTCGGGTTTTTCACTCACATTAAGCATTGGTATACTCACTTCAATCTCTTTACTCGCTTGATTTTTGATATTCATATATATTTGCTAACCTTGTTTCAAATTATTGGATTATAGGTGTTTGTGATAGAAATTGATTGTTGTCTAGGGTTTTTGTCATTTGCTTGGTGTTTGTGTTGATTATTGTTGGAATTTGTTTTCTTTTGGCCTTAGTTTTTCACCCATTTCATCATGTCTCGTCGAAAGAATGCCTCTAACGCTAACAAAAGAACCCATACCCAACCTACCCCTTCCGTTGCTCCACCACGGGTGGATACCCTAGGGATTGAATTTAGTAATCTGGACTTTATGACCAATTTTCTTAGGGTAAGCAAGCGGAGAATGAGGCCCACAAGATTTTATGACCCTTCGGTAGGGAATGCTCTAGGGGTTGAAGGGGATATGAGGCAACTATTTCATATGCTAGGATGGAGAGTTGGTTAGACTTACATGCAAGCACATATAGAAGACTTACACTTGAGTTTTTATCCTCTTTATATGTGCACCGTGACACCAACCACTCCCCGCGCTATATGACTTTTCATTTGATGAACCAACCCCATAAAATGACTATATAGCAAGTGAACACGTCTTTTGGGTGGCGATCGGGTGGCAAGTTTGAGCCTAAGGATAAGACATCCAAAAACTTCTTTCCCGGTGCCTTTTGGCAAAAGATCACGGGTAAAACCAATAGGAATAATAGGTCGGATAAGGCCACTTCAACTGTAAACCCAGCTTTCCGCCTTGCTCAAAGGCTCATAGCCCTTACCATCTTCGCTAGGGGGATAGTTCCGGAGTCGTCTCTACTAGGGAGCTTCTTTTCCTATGGCACCTTAGTGAGGGAGATGGGAGGCTTGACTTAGGGGCTTGGTTGGTTGGCCACCTAGAGGATGTTGCCAAGGGGGGTGGGGCAATCAATTGGGGGTATGATTACCATTATTGCTGTTTTCTTTGACCTTGACTTTTCAGGTGAAGAGATCTTACCGGGGCCAACCCGACTTGACATGAGGGCCCTCAAAGCCATGCATTGGTTGGAGGAGACCTAGAAGGAGGATCGTTTCTTGTGGCTCATGGGAGGCAAGTTGTATGCATATCTCCCAAATCCCGAGAAGACAATCGTCTACGAGCCCGAAAATTAGCTCTTTGCTCCTGATTTCGAAGGTAACAGCGATGATGGTGATGATGATGATGATGATGATGATGATGATGATGATGATGATGGTGATGATGGTGAGGAACAGGGTCGAGGGGAGGAGCAACCCCAACAACAGCAAGGCCTGCGACAAGGCCAGCAACAATTTGGGCAAGGGTTTGATGTTCTAATGCCGGAGGCCGGGAGTAGCTCATTTAATTATGAGCAGTGCTTTGACGAGTTATAGCAAGGTTTTCAAGGCCTCTGCGTGGATTTTGAGGGACTACGGTTGTCCAACGAGAGCGTTAGAAGGTCTAATGAAGACATGACGGTTGCCTTCACTATCATGAGGGATAGCTTCGATCGTCATCATGGTGAGCTCACGGACTTCCATTTCGTTTACCGCCAATTCTACCCGGGATCAAGCTCCCAAGGCGGTGGCCCTATCCATTGAGATATACCCCTCTCTCCCTCTCTCCCTCTCCTTATCCTTTATTAGTCTTTGATGTCTAACATTGAGGACAATGTTTATACTAGCTTGGGGGGGGGGGCGAATTGTTGCTCCATAGTTGTTGTTTCTTGTAAAAAAAAATAATAACAAAATTCAGAAAAATGCAAAAAAAAAAAAAAGAAAAAAAAGAAAAAAAAGGGGCAACAAAATAGAGTGTTAGCCTTTATTTTTCTTTTCCCTTTCTAACCCTTTTCTTTGTTTAGTGTTCGTTTTTGTTTGTTTTCATCTCACTTGTGTAGATTTGAAGATTCATAAAAGCGACATTTGGAGAATCCTCAAATGATATGGTTGCTTGGTTGTGCCTTCAAAAGAATTTGGTAAGATCTTTCTTTTAGTTTTTATTTCTTTGGTGTGCTTAGTCTAGGATAGTTTTAGGGTGGAGTTGAATGGTTCGAGGATGTTTGATTGTATCTAAGGAACCTATGATCGTTGATGTTGATATCACGATCATTGTTTGTCGATTGGGATTTATTTGGATTTATATGCCTCTTTTGTGAACCTTTTGATTTCTTCCTATTTTCCTTTGTTTTGATTTTCCTTAGTTTTGAGCATGATAAGGCAAGATGATGTATTTGGTTTTGGATTTTTGCTCATGTATTTGGACTCAATTCTTACGATGATTGTGCCTTAGAATGCTTGTTGTTTCTTGTGTCAATGATGGATTGCACGGGTTGAGAGTGCTCTTGGTTGAAAAAGACGAGATTAGCTAAGGTAGCTAGGTTAGAACTTTTGAGATCATTTGAAACCTTAGTCCACGGGTTTGTGGTAAGATGGAGTTTCTCCCTATGGTGGATTTGAACCCTTTTGGTTGGTAATTGCCTAACTTTCTTCATCCCTTGTGAGGTTTTAATTATTCCAGCCTTCATCATTCTTGTTGTGTGGCACTTTTGGATCCTAGATTACGCATGTATTGATCTTTGTGTTGACTTTTAGCCCCCAAGACCGTGACTTAACACCTTTAGAGGAGGAAAAGGGCATTTTCTCATCTTCGTTTTACTTCTTTTATTTAGTTACAAATTGATTTTCTATTTTGCATTAACCTACTTGCTAGCCAATTTGAGCCTTATATTTCCCATTCTTGTCTACCCACATTACAACCCTAATGGACAAAGTTTTACTGACCCTCTAGTTAGTGAAGCGTTTGGCTCGTGAGGCTGTTGTTTTAGCGAATTATCTATAAGCAAGAATTGTGTTTTGATGATTTGGAACTAGCAAAAAGTTGAGAGCTGAATTTGAATGTAAAAATGCAATGTAAGAAAGCTTTAAAAAAAGAAAAGAAAATAAAGATTGCTATGTGAATGTCGATTTGTATCTTATTCCAAAAAAAAAAAATTAAAAAAAAAAATGGTAGTGTGACATATTAAAGCTTATTCAATTGAGATTTAGTGCGTTTCTTGAGTTTTGTTTTGAGGGTGACGACTCTTTTGCTTCACTTAAGATATGCCTCCAATAATTTAAATTAAAATTCTCCTACCTTTACCCTTTGCCAACTCATTTCAACCTTTAAAGGACCCTTGGACTTTAAAGGTGTGTGTTCAATAGACCGGGGGGGAGATGAATTTCAACCCTATAGAGAGATCATGCATAATTGAGATGTCGGGATATCTTCGTTATTTCCTCAAAATATTTGAATCTATTTCCGGTTCCTTCGTAGAATCATGAGGAGCTAGCTAAAGGGGTGATTTGATACTACTGGGGAGAACATGGACCATTTTAGATGGGGCTAGGGTGGAGAATGAATCACTAGTTCTGTATGCTTAGTCTAGATTTGTTTCTTTCAACCATGGGCATCCTAGGTCGTGTTTTCCTTCGTTAATTTGAAGAGAGGGCTAGTATTCTTTGGCGTTTATCTATTCTTGTGAGTCCGAATCGAGCATGCTTCCCATTTTTGAGATTTGATGTGATTCTAATGCCTTGCCACGTTATGTAGTCTTCGTAGTGCTTGCCTCATCTCTATTGTCTATGCTTTGCTCGAGGACTAGCAAAAGTCCAGCTTGGGGGGATTTGACAACGTACTTTAGTGCGCGGTTTTAGGGTGATTTAGTGCTCACTTATTGCCATATTCTAGCTATTTTCCTCACTTACCGCTCAGTTTTTGCACTTTCTTCATATTTGTCATGCTTCGCGGGTTTTGCTAATGTTTTGATGCACTTTCAGGTAATGCTTGGACCCTCACGAGACATCCCGATGGTTGGGTAAGAAGCCATGGCCTTGAGGTATCTTTGGCTAGGCTTGAATTTCATTTGAAGACCTCCTAGGGCTCTGCACGGTCGTGCAATGCTTGGCACGACCGTGCAAGGAAGTTTGAAGATTGGCAATACCTTCTGTGAAGTCTGCACGGACGTGCAGAAATTGGCATACCCGTGCTGGAAGCTGCACGGCCATGCATGATGGAGGCACGCCCGTGCAAGCTAGCTGCTGTGCACGTCAAAATTTCTTCCTAAGCTGCACGTCCGTGCCGTATCTGGCACGTCTGTGCGAGGCCCCTGCTCCAGTTTCCAACTCTTCTGACCATGCCGCACAGCCGTGCAAGTGTTTGGCACGTCCGTGCCGAACTGTTTCAGAGCAGTTCTTGTTTTCTTCGCCCCTTTTGTTTTCGACTAATATAAATAGATTGATTGCCTCATTTATGAGAAGGGAGGTAGAGAGAGAAAGGCTTAGTAATAGTGCTTTAGGGTTTAAACATTTTTCTTAGATTTTGTTTAGTTCTTAATCAAATTTAAACACTTTGTAATTGATTTGAAGATTATTCCAAGTTTGAAAAGTATTGCAATCAAGATTTTTGAAGTTTCTCATTTAGTAACATTTCTTCTCTCTCTTTACTCTTAATCTCTTGTTTGTTTTATTTTGCATGGTTATTTGAATATCTTAGTCCCTATATATGATTAGTTGAGTGTTTAGCACTATTTTTGGTGAATTTCTCTTTGATGATTGTTGAGCAAGATAGAACCCTAGATTTTGATTTTGTGCTTTTCACTATGATGTGTGAGTAATTCCTTAACTAGGGGTTGGGTGAAGCCCAACCTAATGGTGATTAGGTGAGTTTGGGAGTGATTTTGATAATGGATTGTGATTAAAATGGATTATATGGGATTTCTTGTTAGTTCTTCATGATAGGAGTAATTAACCTAGATTATTGAACTTGATGGCATGAAATGTTTGGTTCGACATGGAAATGTGAGTTGAATATTTCATTACATATTACAATATGATTATGTATCTTTTGTTGCTAAGTTAATGAGGGATCTAAGATTAGTGATTTGAGTTGTTTTTATATCGTTTGAAGTTGGTCTTGCATGTGGTCTTTGCTATTCCATTATCCTTGTTCCTCCCTATTTGCCTAATTACTATTGGTTGAGTGAATCCCATTCCCCTAGTGTTTTAATCCCTTAAATTCAATCCTTAACTGTAGTTTGTTAGTTAATCACCACTTACACCTTCATTTCGATTTAGCTTGAGCGTTAAGATTATTTAGCGATTGATTCCCGTTCTCCGTGGACCGAACCCTTGCTTGCCATTGTACTTGTTTGAGTGAGGTGTTTTTTATAAATGTGTTTTACTTAGCCTAGATTGTGTAGCCAATTTAGGGCTTGTCAGTCATTCAACTATCGAAATTACAAAAATACCCTTAATGAAATTGAAAAAGGCGGGTAACTCTCCCGAGGGACTCCAAAAACCCCGATACATAGATACATATATATATATATATATATATATATATATATATATATATATATGTATATATATATATATGGGGGGTTGGTTCTCTCAGAACCTCTCTGATGCTGACACGTGTCAGCACGCGATTGGTCCACGTGGACAGGGTATTTATACCCTAAACATTTTCCCCTCACAGGTGTGACGCGGCTTGCCACGTGGCACCTTTGACAGGTGTTATGCTCTGAGTAGGTGACGTTTCGTCTCCTTCTCTCTCTCTCTTTTTTTTTTTAATTTGAATTTGGAAGATGACGGTTCGCCTTCTGGGGCTCTCTATAAGTAGAGACCCCCTCCTGTCATTCTCACACTTTGCAATTTTTGAGAAATTTTTTTGAGAGAAAAAGAGCGCTCTGATACCGGTTGCTAGTTCTTGCACAACTGTCTTCCTTTTCTTCACTCAACCGGTTACTGTCTGACTGCTTTTTCATTCAAAACATATTAAGACCGCCTGAGGGTCCGTTGACATCCTCCTAGCTTTCAATACACCCACAGCCGGTCAACCGTCTGGGGTATTTTTGAAGCAAAACTTCAGAGGAACGCATGTGTTTTTCTACAATTTTCAGTTGCTCTCCAAGTGGGTACATCCGGGCAACCGTCTGGGTATCTAGCAAGCAACAAAGAGAGTTCCGGCTGCTGATCCAGATAGTCAACCTCCCCCAAACTCAAAACTTCTTCGAGATACCACCTCTACCCCTTGCAAATTTTTTGAGTTTTTCCGATTATATAGCTTGTAAAGAATAATGGACTCACCCAACACAAACACGCCACGGCCTAGGACAGTTGTCAGTTGATCACTGGATACGATTGAGTCTAGGACTGGGGATGCCGTTTGGGGGTGTTTGGACCACCCTTACTCTTCTTCGAATCCAACCATCTCTGTTCATGTGCAGGAAAGAATGGCTCGGACGAGACAGACGACTGTAGACCCCGACTACCAATCAGAAGGCTCAGCCAAAGCTCCGGCTGACCTTGTTCATTATGACTATCCGGGTGTACCTGGCACGCCCAGTGATGATATTTTAGAGGAGTTCGAGGATATAGGCGGTGAAGAGACCGTCCAACAATCAGACTCTACAGAGTCTTCCTTGGAACCGAATGCCCCCCAAGGGGATGAGGAGGCGTATAAATGGCCTTCAATCAATAATCCCACAGAGGCGCACATGACCGCCAGGGATGTGGTCACTCTAAACGCTACCTTACCCGGATTTTTACAAAAGCGCCCGGTTGGGGTAGGATGGGAAATTGTGGTGCCGCCTGTTGAGGCAACCCTCGTCTGGGATGACAACCTTGATCATGACGACTACTATTTTGGCTTTTATGAGGCGGCATTCAAAGCCGGCCTCCGGTTCCCCCTCCATAATATAATAAAACCCATTCTAAAAGGCTACGACCTTGGCGTTTGGCAGTTAACACCGAATTCCTGGGTGAATATATTAGGATACATTGCTACCTGCGAGATGCAGGACATAACGCCTAGCTGGGAGGCATTTTCACATATGCACTACCTCAGCCGTGGCCCAGGCGGCTGGAATGCGAGGTATACGTTGACCACGCATCCAGAATACATGATAACGCTTGACAAGCCGTCAAAGTGGAGCAGCTGGAAGAGCAAGTTTTTCTTGGTTTCTTCCCAATCATTGCGTCTAAACCACCGATTGCGTCACTACAACAAGCACCCGGCTCTCCTTGGAAAGAAATGCGCCCTTCCTAAAGTATCGGAAGAGGCTTAGATGTAAATAATGGAGACGGGGCTCTTCAAGAAGACCTCTATGCCTTTGGATGATGGGACTGAAGTCATTGTCCCTAAGAACTGGGTCCCTCATTTGGACTGGCTAAAGGACGAGGCGTTCCTTTCCGCCTGTGGCCTTAGCACAATGTTTAGCAGACATATGTTGACTGATGACCAGCACTTTATGCCGTCTGTATCATGCTTTAATGGATTTTGACTTTGATTTTCTTCTTTGTAGAGAAAGGATTAGAGATGGTGCTTCCAGAGAAGACACCCGCTAAATCGGCTGCTCAGATCCGGAAGGATCAGTTAGAGAAGAAGAGGGCCTAACTGGCGGCCAAGGATGATGGGGTAAGCTTTGGCTGATATTACCGTCTGTATAGTTTGATGTCAATTGTGATATTAACCAGTTTCTTTGTTTCTTTTTCAGACGGGGAGCATGAATGTTCCTCGCTCCCTAACCAAGATGCTAAAAAGACCGGGCGAGGAACCCTCCCAGTCTCCTTCCAAATCCAGGAGGACTCTGGCTGCCCCTCCCTTTTCCGAAAGGTCGTCTGTGCCTGAAAGGCCCACCTCAGAAGGCAAAAGCCTGAAATACCTTAGCCTAAACACAAGGCCGGCTGAGGTTGAGACGAGGGAGCCTGAAACCCCCTCAAGCCAGCAGCTTGCTGTAGCGACCGGTTCCAATGCGACTAGGGGTGGGATGACCTCTTAGCTTGAAAATGAAGGTATGGCTTTTACCTTTGATCCCCCCTGGCCACTTCAGGCAGCCGGCAGAATATAGGTACCGCCTATGCTCAATACTTAACAAAAAAATCTGTTGATGCAGATGCCTCTTCTCGTTGGCCTGACCTCCAACAATATGCTAAGAGGATGGTAAGGACCCTCACCCGGTCCGAAAAGGAGCGGTGTCGGGTGTGCACCAGGTCGACATTGACCGCATCAACTCGCTGCTTGCTGAGGTAATTGGCCGGTTGGGGTGCTTTTGTACAATTTACTCTTTTGCCGGTTGTACCATAATTGAGAGGCTAACCCTTTTCCGGCTGGTTTTTCAGGTGATGTTAAGAGTAGACGGCCTTAAGGTTCCCTTGAGGATGAAGCAAGAGGAGGTAAGAGATGCCAATAGGCGGGCGGCTGACCTTATTGACGTTACTCAATACAACACTTTAATGTATGAAATACAAACTAAAAGCCGGGAGATGAAACAGGAGGAGACAATCAAGGAGCTCACTGCGGCTGCTGACGCGACCAACAAGAAGGCGGCTGACTTTGAGCTGCAAGTTAAGAACCTCCAGGCCGATGTCAAAGCGTCGGGGGATGCCGACAAGGAGAACACCCAACTGATGGCAGACGTCTCCCGGCTGAAGAACGAGCTGGCCTAGACGCAAGCTGACCACAAGCCCAAGTTAGAAGCCGAGCAGGACAGGCTGGTTGCTGAAAATGAGCGAGACTGCGAGGCTCGCGGCCTTGACCCTCATCCACCCGGTCACCGAATGGGAGTTTTTCGAGCTAAGGTACAAGTACGCCACCGAGGTGTACGACGCTCAAACCTTTGGGCTTGAGAAGCCGGCTCCCTTCGAGGATTGAGCTGGCATTGTCGAGGAAGATAAGGAGGAGCAGGTGGAAGAACAAGCGCCCGGTGAGGCTAATGAAGCTTAACCTCAGCTAACCCAAGATGCTCCTCCATCCGGCTAGAGCTAGACGTCTTAGCCTCCCCAGCAATAGTGAATCTTGATTGTTTTTCTTTTTCTATCTTCGACCTCCGAGCTGAGTATTTATTCTTCTTTTCCTCGGACGTAGTTCCGGTTGACAATGATATTTGATTAATAGAATTTGCCGACTAAGTCGGTTTTGCCCATGTTTGCCTTTGATATAATTTGCTTCAATTTTTATAATTTTTCTGGTAAGCTCATACAAATTTTTTTCTTTATTCAATTCGACTCAGCACATGCGGTATGCCGGATGCATTGGCTTTACCTGCCCCTGGACGGTTGTTTGCTTGATATTGCCCAACCCTAAGCAGGCAGCCGTCCGAACAAGCATCCGGATGGATAGACAGACGGTCATTGACCTTATCTAAATAAGTAGAGATATTCTCTAAGTTTGATAAGCAGACGGTGCCAGCTAGGACCAACCTAGAACATTCGTTTACCCGGTGCGAGTTACCCTTTTGGTAGATGTCATCGTTGTTTGATAGGATGCAGGAGACCATTGGCCGGGCGTAGGCATCATAACCAGGTTATGAATTAACTGCTAACGTTGTAGCACCCCCAAATCTCCCTCTACGGAATATGTAGGCTTTTGATGGGACTTTTCATTGGAGCTAGTTTCTCAATGGTCAACCGGTCTTTAATCTCCATGAGGATGGAGGAGCAGTCCTTGTTGAACTCGTACTTGGGGACGTACGACTTCAACTCTTTCTTTTTCTTCTGGGACGGCTGACTAGAATTTTCTGCCACCCAGACTTCTTTTCTTTTAACCGGCTCTCTTTTTTGTTGGACTTTTTAGGGTCCAACGGCTGCTTGATAGCACAAATCTCCGTCGCCTGTATATAGGCTTCGGCTTCCATCAAAGTTTCTTGGAGGGTAGCCATCCTATTTCTGACTAAGTCGAGTTTGAAAGTTGACCCGTCCTTCAGACCCTTGAAGAAGTCTGTGTAGGCTACTTCGTCAGACTGCCCCTGAATCTGAATTCTCATCAAATTGAACCGCCTGACATAGGATCTTAGCCCTTCTCCATCTCCCTGCTGAATAGCCCCCAAATCAAGACTTGTCTTTTTGGCTGGGATGTTCATAGAGAAGTTGGACACGAACAAGTATGCAAGTGTCTTGAAGTTATTGATGCAACCAGCTGGCAGATTGCCAAACCATTGTTGGGCTATGCCTCTCAATGTCGCCCGGAAGCATCAGCACCAGGCAGCGTCATCCAACCCCTGTAAGTACATGAGGTTAGTGTAAGCCATTAGGTGGTCTTCCGGGTTGGTGGTACCGTCATAGGTACCGACTAACACATTCTTAACCTTTGTCGGCTAAGCCGCCTCAGTTATTTCCCAGGAGAACGCCAACGGCTGTTCCCCAAGGTTTAGCAGCCGGAGCTGCTAATCCATAGGCTGGACATTCAGTGCTGCCTGACCCCCGAAGAGGGCTGGCTGCATGTATGGTGATCCATATGGCATGTATGGCTGTTGGGGCACATACGGAGCCGGCTGGATAATCTGAGGGCCAGTATGTACGGATAAGCCGCGTGACTAACTCTCTTGATTTGTTTCCGAATACTTCATTGAAGTATTCTGGAAACTATCTGGGTAAGTCGACGTTGAGGCCGACTCAGACAACTGTTGACTTCGAATCTGCTGGATTAACATCCAAGCATTCGAGTAAGTCCTTTTTTATAAATCTGGCTGAACTTGCCGGATGGCCTTCCTTTTCCCTAATTCAGGGAAACGGAGCTTTAAAAGATCGATTATGGGCCCATCCGCCTCCTTTGGTTTAGGGTGAGGAGTAGGCACACGATCCTTAACGTGCTTCTTCCCTGAGGGAGAAGGCTTCTTGGCCGACTGACCCTTGTTGGTGCCAGTTGACTTGTTTATCAGGTCCTTGATTTCCCCTTTGAAACTCGTCATGAAATTCATGAGTTCGTCTCTAGTAACGGGAGTAGCACCCTCCGCCGCCTTGGGTAACCTAGTCGGCTTGACGGTTGGGTTGCTTGGACTTGTTTTGTTTTCGCCCCGTTCCTTTGTTTCCTTGGAACGAGTGCGCCTTATTCTGAGTGACCCGTTTGGGGCCACATAGGTGTCGACTTCGAAGTCGTCACCACTCTCTTGGTCTATATAGACTTCTACTTCGGCCAAAGGCCGGTTCTCATCAACAGGCGGTACAGACTGCTGTGAAGCCATCTCAGAAGTACTCTCCCCACAGACGGCGCCAAATGTTTCGGGGTTTTTGGAGTCCTTCGGGAGAGTTACAATTCCAAGAATGTGCGTCGACCGTTTGTACCTGCAAAACCACTAAAAACTCCGATTGGGCGGAATTCCGCCTCCGAAGATCAAGTTAGAACGTATATGGATGTATAAAAATGCATAATGTAAAGGTTTTTCTCTCGGATTCCGAGAGAATTCTGCAATTAATATTGCTCGGGTTTTGTGTGTATAATTTTGAATATGCAATAAATGAGGATTTTCCTCTATTTATAGAATAAGGGGATCAATTCCCCTTTCATGGGTTGGAGTGCCACGTGTCACCATGGGGGTTGGTTCACTCACAACCTCTCTGATGCTGACAAATGTCAGCACGCGATTGGTCCACGTGGACAGGGTATTTTTACCCTAAACAATATATATATATATATATATATATATATATATATATAAAGTAAAATAAATTACAAACTCTTACCCAAATTCTTTAGTTCTAGAGAAAATATGTGATGAAGATTACAATAATATGAACATTTATCTGAAAATTTAATGCTCGTCTATGGATATGCGAATGACAATTTACTAATACGCTAATGTATATCTATCATAATGAAATTAACATTTATCAAAAATTATTTTTCACGGTAAACTAAATTTACATTTCAATAATCCAACAAAATAGATCAAACTGTCTAGAAAATTAGGACAATTTTACACAATTTTCAATATTTTTATATCTAACAATTTTATAATAAAATATCACACCATAAATTAACTTAACACAAAATATAGTATACTATACATAATTAAGCTATAATTATATTCATCCACAATAAAGTTTATAAAAAAAAAAATTAATCCAATAACACTTACCAGCTTTTTTAGATCTTCCTTCTATGATTTGACAATCAATTAGGGAAAAAATTAGGTTAATCTAATCATTATTTAACAAGTATATCAAGTAATGGGAATGAAAAAATAATAGAAAGAAATTAGTACCTCATCAACGGATTTGCGTCAACAATGAAGCTCCGGTAATGAGTGACATAAATAGATGATGATGAAACTTCTATGATGGAAAATATGAAGGCTTTTGGAGAGTAAATAAAAATTATAAAATTTTGACTTTTACCACTTAATGGCTTTTACCACCTCCATAAAAGAAAGTTGTATTTTACCACCAACAAAATTTCCAAAAATTGGATTTTACCACCAACTAACGGATTCCATCCATGAATCCGTTAGTAGGGCCCACCTTTTTGACATTTCCTCTTCATCTCCCCCGATCTTTCATGCCAATCAGTGGGGAACAAAATCAACCCCACCTCGGTTGGTCGGAATTTCGTGTGGGGCTATGGAGGGGTCGGAATTTGGTGGTGGCTAGGGAATGGGTCGGAATTAGGTGGTGGCTAGGGAGGAGGTCAAAATTTGGCGGTGGCTAGGGTTTTAGGATGTTCGGAATTCGGTAGGTGGAAAAGGGGTCGAAATCCGGTGTTAGGGCTAGGGCGAGCTGGGGTTGGAATTCGATGGGAGGGGTCGGAAGGGAAAGGGTTACGGAAGGAATGCCGACGACGGTGGCTGGGTTGGATGGTTTTGATTTTATTAAATTTTTTTTTATTTTTCTTTTTTACACCCAATAAAATGGTGACACGTGTAAATGGTGGCCCCATTAACGGATTTATGGACAGAATCCGTTAGTTGGGGGTGATTGGTGGTACAAGCCAACTTTAATTTTTTTATGTGGAGGTAAAATAAAACTTTTTTTTATGAAGGTGGTAAAAACCAAAAGTGGTTATTTGGAGGTAGTAAAAGTAAAAATTTCTTAAAAATTGAAGATGAAGGTTTTTGGAAAGAGAAAATGGAGATGATAAAAAAATTTGGAAGCAAAAATGAAGGATGAATGTTTTTCAGAGAGAAACTATAAAATGAAGCTTTTAGAAGATATCAATGGTGATATCTATTTTTTTTATTTTCTTTTTTAACAAAAAATACAAAAACCTTTGTTTGGGAGGGAGGTAGGTAGGGGTGTAGGTATCTTTACCTACACTAGGGTGTAGGAATAAGAAATTATCACATCTCATCATCTAACCTTCTAAAGCCTAATTAGTCCAACTCAAAAAATCCCCGAAAGCCCAATTGCTATCAGATCCCAGCCTTCAAGAAAATCCTTACTCTTAAAGATTGAAAAAACTGATGCTGCCAAGTATGGAGATCGGGCACAACGATACATCTGTGCACAACTGTGCACCTTACGCACGGAGTTGCGGTAAGTGTCGTAATTATTGGAAGTTTGCAAGCCATTACAGCTTGGTGATTATCGCATGCCTTCTGCGTCCAATACACACTCTTGCGCCACGACTGGCCTGGGCAATACCATATCCTTTCATTATTACTATAAGTAACCTTAATTTCAATCCCAACTTTCATCCATTTGCTTGAAATTTTTCTAACTCATCACTTTATTTCTTCTACTATGTATTTTCTTATTTTTATTATTTCATTTTAGGTCCTAGGCTCTCGACGCAAAGCAGTGAAGGTTAAAATGGTGCTTTTTTATATCTTATAATTTATGAATTTACAATAAACTTAGTACGAGTTCATCATCAATGGTTATTCATGTCATTTCTTTTTCTTTTCTTTTATACAAAATTTAATTTAATTTATTTATTTCTTTTTATATTGGCTCCACCATTTCTAATAGGCAAGGCGATAATACTTTATCTCAATCTCTTTATAATCAACTAATACTAACCATCTCAATCAGAAAACAATTAACAATTGATTCGAATTGGAGTTAGAGGTAACTATTTATTTCCACGTTCAATTCTTAATAATTCAAAATTACAAAATCTTGATTTATAAGCAACCATAGGTCATATAATTAATTGAACAAATTAACATAAAAAATTATATTAGATTACTTATTATGTCCTCTGTAATAAATAAACTACTTATTGTGTCCTTTGCCACTTATTCATACCTAATATGATATTGTTAGATTATTAATCCCAAAGTGTAATTTTCAAATATCTAATTTTCATAATTATATCAAATATGAACAAATACAAAGTAACATATATATTAAAATAATCAAATTAAAATAAGAAAATATGGTCTAGGGTGATCTAATCTAAAATTTGGTGATACAATCTGGTCTGGCTTAATAATAAAAAGAATAATATAGTAAAAAAAAAAACTACTCTATACTTCTCTATTTCGCAAAAATTGCAAAACTTTTCTTTTTTTATCCGTTTTGTATTAATTACAAACCTTCCTAATTTGATAACCCTCAGCGCACTATTATTATACTATTTCTTTTCCCCACTAACCCTACTTGCACAAATATTTTATTATTGTATTTTCTCACTAACCTTTCTTACACTATTTTTTTTTTATCATTTCTCTCCAAAATAAGAATTAAATAGGAAATATATCCCGATAAATATACATTATATTATTCCCTCTGATTTTGTAAGCATTACTTGATCGAGTTTTCACACTTGTCGAGGCACGACTTTGACCATAAATAACTTTAATTAGATATTAGTAAAACTTAAATAAAACATACATTGTATTATGAAAGTAGACATTGTAAGAAATCCAAGAATATGTTATAGATCATGTTTACAAATTATATAGTAGTAAAACAATTAAGTCAATGACAACATATGAATAGTGCAAATCTCAAGTAGTGACACATTTAAAAAAAACGTGGAGGGAGTTTAATATTTC
The DNA here is from genome assembly GCF_001683475.1 of Chenopodium quinoa. NCBI lineage: Eukaryota > Viridiplantae > Streptophyta > Magnoliopsida > Caryophyllales > Amaranthaceae > Chenopodium > Chenopodium quinoa. Next base: position 698,005 of record NW_018744583.1, on the reverse strand, counting down.
CTCTTAGATCCCCAGTTCCCCACCATATAAGGTTATGTTTAGTTTGCCTTATTTTTTATTATCTGATATGAGCTGATGAAATCTTAATTTATCTGGTGTGAATTGATTGTTTGATTTGACCAAACTCTAACCTTATATTTACACTAGTCTATAAGAAAAAAGTATATAAAATGGACGATATTCGTAATAGGATGTATTTTAATATTATGTAATTTTCATAATTTTTCCTCTATGAAAAAAGGATTTTACGATAAAAAAAACCGACAAAGTATGAATGAAACCTATTTTTTTCGATTTAATTAATCTGAACTTATTTTTTAGATTTGATTGGAAATAAGAAAAAATAAGGTGTACTAGATATAGAATAAATCCCCTAAAACATTGTGCAATACCTATTACTGTAATTATTAGGAAATGGAGGGAGTAATAAAAATAAGGTGAAGAGAATAAACCTAAGTTGATTGAGACCGATGCAAGAATAATTAAAGAAACAACTTCCAAACTTTTAACGAACTTGTTATACGATACAAGAAGCAATCTCTTTGTCATCCTTTTATTTATTTTTGGTGGAATCGGGTACCGCTGTACCTCTATGTATCCCCTAGATTTTCATTGATTATATGACATATATATCATATGATTTTGGAAAACAAAAAACAGAAAACTACAGCGATACTGAATGAATCCGAAGTCAATTTAATTGAGTTGTACTCCTTCCATCCCAAAATATCTGAGACGTTGAGATGGACACATAGTTTAAGAAAACTTAGAGTGAAACCATTTAATACATTTGTTTGTAACAAGATTCTTGTTGATTTTCTTTATATGGTTGAAATTGTTTCTCAAAAATCAATGGGCTATGGAAGAGAAGAAGAAAATAATTATAAATTTATGGTTTGTGCTATATTTAGAAACGTGTCAATTATTGTGGGACGGACGAAAATAAAAACCGTATCAGTAATTATAAAACAGAGGGAATATAAAGGGAAAAATGACTGAAATGAGAACTGTCACATGGATTTTACATTCTTACAAAAAACAACCTACTATGTCGTCACCCATGACCACACACCAACAGAAAATCCTAAACCACGAGAACTATCGATGACCAATAATTTCCACACTTTTCTCCACTTACCCATTCCATAACCCCTATATATATACACCCTTTCCTTCCCATAACTTTTACTACAACATAAAATTTTTTGAAAAAAAAAACACCTCTAAATTATTTAATTCTCTTAAAAAAAATGGCAAATGAATTGGTATTATTGGATTATTGGCCAAGCCCATAAGGGTAGCGAGTAAGGGTAGCATTAGCTGAAAAATGACTGAAATCTAATATATATATATATATATATATATATATATATATATATATATATATAAATAAATATAAAGGGGAGTTTTTTTTTTTTTTTTTTTTTTTTTTTTTTTTTTTTTTTTTTTTCTTTTTTTTCAGTTCTTAGAGAGCCACGTAGGATAAAATTTTCTTAACGCACCATGTAGGATAATAAATTTTGGTGTTAGCCAATCAAATAAGAGATTTGTAAATTCTTTTAAAATTAAATAATTCAAATGCCACATAAGAAAAATTAACGAATGAGATTTTAAACATTAAATTAATTAAATATAATATATTATCTTTTGAAATTAGGAATTTTATCTACATATATAGCCAATGAGAGATAATTCATAATTTCTTTTAAAATAAAAATATTAAATAATATACTATATACAACAAATAAAATAACAAATTTAATCACATAATACAAAAAATATTTGTTTTAAAAAATACAAACAAAACGTGCATCGCACGGGTTTTATCTAGTATGAATATAAAGATGAAGATTTAAGAAACAAGAGTGAATTGCTACTTAAAATGAACCCGATTCATAAGAAAATTCCGGTTCTCGTTCATAACAACAAACCCGTTAGTGAATCTCTTATTATTGTTGAGTACATTGATGAGGTTTGGAATAAGAACAACCCTTTGTTGCCGTATGATCCTTATCAGAAGGCCGTGTCTCGTTTTTGGGTTGATTTTGTTGAAAAAAAGGTGCCTTCTTTTTTCTTAATTTCATGCTTGTATTTTACTTTGTTGCTTGAGGAATGAGGAGATTGATAGATACATGGTTAGTCCCTCCATCTCCCCTCAAGTGATTGGGGATTCAATTCCTCATCCAGTCCCTCATTTTTGTGATAGGGTGGGTGCCCACCCCTTATCTTACCGTATTTAAATTTATTTTTTTTTAAAATAAAATAAAATTTGTTGCCTTGAATTACAAATATATCTTGCATGCAATTAATTTGTTTTATCATATACTACCCCCGTTTCTTATTGGTTACAATAAGGAAGTAAGTATTATTTATGAGACATAGAAAATTGTAATCCTGATATTAGTTGTTTAAAATAAACAAATATGAATCAGGTTTATTCAAGAGTTTGTATAGCGTAAAAGTTCAATTATTAAATTCATTAAAGAAAGGATGAAACAATCACATACTCAGTGATAATTTTTTGATAGAATAACAATGTGTTGTGTGAGTGTGTGACCGGTGATAATTTACAAGTCTGTTTCATGTGAGGATATTTTAGTGAAGTGTGTAGCTCAATATTGGAAGTAGGAACAACGTGTTACCAAGGCTAACTGTCTTAGTGTCTTATTAGAGCCACATTGAATTTGGTGGTCCACTGGTCATGGATAAGAACTTGGAACTTGACCTTTATTTATTTATTTATTTATTTGAGAAAATAATCTGAGTAGTTTTTTTGTGGTTATACCAAACATATTTTAACTTAAATAGTTATTACTATCTTTGTTTCTTATTAATTGCAATAAAAAAAAAAAAAAAAAAAAAAAAACTCCTTTGTAGTTAATAAGAAATGGAGGTAGTACGGAGTAGTTAATATGAACATAGTATTTTTTTTTTATGGTTATACCAAACATATTTTTTAGTGGTCTCAAATTTCCTGAATGACTTCATTTTGGGTTATGTTCAAGTCATACAAATTATTTAGTATGTCATCATATCAGCCAAGTGTAGTAGTATGTATTGTCCTCAATGACTTCATTTTGGGTTATGTTCAAGTCATTCAAAATATTTAGTATGTCATTGTATAAACCGGACTATACTAGTATTTTGTTGAACGTCATCTCCTTGACTTCTATATGTGTCTTTATATTAGGTTGTCCTTTGTTTTATGTTGTACTGTTGTTAGTTGCAAGTATAATGTCATGTGATGCAGTTTATGTAGTGCTTTTTATTTTGCCGAATTAATATGTCAAGTTAAAGTTTTAGTATGTCAATGGGTGTTTGTATGAATGACGTAGTCTGTGGAATACTCCATATATTTTGTTTTTAAAATTTGGCTTAGTTTTTTTATTTTTTCGTGTTCCCGCCAGTGAAAGTATCTTTTTTTACAAATGGCGGCCCGATTCAAATTTTTGTTGCAAACCAACTATATATATGGACCCCCGACTCCCGTGTTCTTCCTTCCTCCGATTTTCCAGCACTTCAAATCCCACAAATGGAAAACCCACTACAAAAGTGCAGCTATCATTTTCTATCCCCACCTGTTCCCAACCAAAATCCATTGTTGATCTAGCTGAACTAGAACAAAGAATCAAAGACGGCCCTGATATTCTCCAAGCTGACCTAGGCTACCTTACATTGAAAGCTAGGAATAGAAGGCAAATGTACAACCACCAACTCGCCGCTGTATCTCGTAGTGGCGGACATTGATTTCCATCCCGAATACCCATTCCTCAAACCTTTTAAGATAAGAAACACGTTAAAATTTAGGAAGGAGGCATATTGCATGTTGTATTACATGCTCAATCTTTACACGATAAGTTTCTCATTTCAACTCTCCACTTTGCGTACTTATGTTTTTAGGTGCAAATATTATGAACTTATAGGCACTTATCTGCTTTTTTGCACATGTTCATGAAGCTAGAAGAGTGGAACTCCGTGTTAGACAAACTTGAAGAGGAACATGGTAATTATTCTTGGGCATTGGTTACGTTCAGAAGAGAGTTTGCAACTCTACATTTAGACACGCTTAAGGAAGAAGGAAATGAAATTGATGAAGAAACCAGTGAAGAAGAACCAGAGAAGAAGAAACCAAAGGGTGTTGTTACTTGGATACAGCTTGCTGATGAAGACTTTTGCAATTTGTTCAATGAAAATGCGGTTGAATATAAAGAATTCGTAACCCTTATGTGCAGTTTGAACGGGGTATAACCCACTCTATGTAGTCGTATTGTGAATAATCTTCCGTATCAAACCAATGAATTCCCTCCCGCATATACGGAAAATACTCAAGATGCCTATGAAAATTATGGAATGAAGTTATTAGACCGTGAAAGGGGTAGCTCTGATTCTGGTCGTGAGTCTGATGAGTACAAGAACTCGGAGAGTGAAGATGAGTGGTAGCTGGTTGTACCTCCAACTCTGTAGTTCATATCAAGCACTGTTGTTTTGTTTCTTTATGTTGTTTAGTCTAAAGTATTTTCATGGTGCTAGCAATGTGTTCATGTTTTAATTTTTATGATAGTAGATGCAATTTTTATTTGTTATGCTTGTAGTACACGAAATATGCATATGCTGAAACGAAATTAGAAGAAACAAATATTACTCGTTAGGATTCGGTCAAATTAGAATAATGTTTGTGATTTAGTTACCTTCACTTAAAACTGTAAAACAATAAAATATCATGAAAAGACATATCTAACATAGAGTTTGGCAATTAATCCATATCATAATGGATATAGCCTATGCATTTAATTTATGTAAAGCATTAATCATATTTAACTCCCACCAACCAAAAAAACTTGCAATTTGGAAACATAGCAAGGTATTCCCTTTCCTTCCCTATAAATTACAGCAACCAGTAAAACACACACACAACCAAAGTAGTTGTATTATAGAACTCCACTCAAACTCCACTCAACCAATGTTTATAGCAAACCAAAAACCCACATATCTTTAATGGCTTCCTCAGATAATGAATCCGATGAATCACTGGACCTAATTGACAAGTGGGATGATTGTGTGGTCGTTCAAGGGAAGCTCCTAACCACGAAGTGTGACCTTTTGGTAAAAGGGGGGATGTTGACGATTATGGGCAGCCGATAGAGATGAGCGTAGACAACCGCTTTCATAGTTTTTTCTACGAGTATGCCAAGAAAGTGGGTGTGTGGCCAAAGGACTTACGATTGTTCTGGAGGGGTCAGCTAATATCACCAGAAGATACCACGTTTGAGATAGGAATGTATCGTCATGAATTAGTGCTAGCATATGATAAGGTAACAACAAATATCATAATGGATAGGAATGTATCGTCATGAATTAGTGCATTCAATATTTGCTATATACTAAGTTACTAAAAATAAGAACTAAAAATAAAACTAATTTGCTATATACTAAGTTACTACATTCAATATTTGTTGCAAAGTAAGTTGTAGTGGATAACTAATATAGTATATGATGTGTAGACTGGGAAGCCCCTTCCTGTTGAACTCCCCCATAACGTACCTACTAGCACTCAGAGGCACATGTAGAAAGAGAGAGAGAGAAATTTATAGCTTATAGAGAGGAATTAAGATGATGATTCTTGGTGATCTTGTTGTGTCGATATTGTTATGTTGTTTGATATATTATTGTTATTGCTTGATCACGCCTTTTTCTGCAGGTTTAAAGGGAATTTGTACTTGAATCACGCCTAATAAGATAATTAATAATTTGATTTTAGGCTAATGTGATTTTAATTTAAGTGATCATCAATAATAGATTTATTTGTGTATTAATAATCAACCAACATAGAATAAATAGGTTTAGGGCTAATTTGTTGTATGTATGTTGATAGGAAATCGCACATGAATATCATAAGAATTAAGTAGAGGCCGATTTAGGGTGGGTTCAATCTCTTTTAGGTTGGATTCGTACCATCATCCCTGAATATTCAGTCATGGTTCCAAACCATTATGGAGTTAGCGATCTCTGTGATCGTGAATGGGGTGTAACCTTTACACCTGTGAACGGTTTACAAGTTCCTAAAACTTGTTGGCGACTCTTTTGCTCTAGCTTCTTTCCCTATGGACGCCACCATACTTAAGTGCATGATCACAGCGGGGCTCAAAGTTAAGTGTTTGAAATATTCCCTATAATTTGCATTTGCACTGTGGCAGGAGGACGCAAAAGTAATAGGTTTGTGATGCGAAATGAAACTTGCATCAAAGACGTGTACATGAAGTGGGGAGTTAAGCACAACGTGGATGAGCAACGCATTCGACTTTGGTACAACGGAGAAGATCTAAATGATTAAAAGACTGTAGCAGAGGAGGGACTCGTAGATGAAGTTATTGTATGGGCCCACATAGAACCTAGAGGCTTTAAAAGAAGGGACAACATAGCTTTTAATGAAGCCTACTACAACAAATGAGGATGAAACACCACAGAATGCTGGGAAAGAAGAAGTTGGTCTGGGAAGGAAGAAGTTGGTCTGGAGTTTAAATTATTTAGGTTAAAGTAAAATGTTTAAAGTAAGTCCTGCATTTTGAGTATGTAAGAGTTTACTTAGAACTAGGGTCACCTAATGTACCGGTACGAACTATTAGCTGTTTTATTAATGATGAAGAAAGTAGGAACTTAAGTCTAGAGGTAGTAAATTAAGGTGTATGATGACTTATAATATAATAAGAGAAAGTGTTACTAGTAGTATTTGTGTTTGCTCTTATTCAATTATGCTTTATATTTCTAAAATAATTGAGACACAAATTCAGTTATGCTTTAAATATGTATATATGTACTTGGAACAAAAGATAAATTTCTTACATTTGGAGTTGGGGAAGTAAAAAAAATCAACTATTCCCGATGGTGGCCAATATGAACATCGATATGAACATGTACATGGTGGCCAAGAGGCAAAATAGATATGTAAGTTCATAAATAAATGGCCAAAGTGGTAGACAAAGATAGGATTACAAAACTAGCGGTTTGATGAGGTCAAGGACATTCTCGCGTAATTGATTAAATTCCGACAGTAGATCTTCACATAGGACCCATGATCTCTACAACAACATATCAGCAACCTCGAATACAATAAGAAAGTCACGAAATCAGACACAACATACAGCTTGTGTACACAAAACGAGGATTTGTCTTACAGGAGGCATAACTTTAAGGAATTTGCCAGTATTCCCTTTTATTGCTATGATCATGTGGACTCCACAGCTGTTTCTGGATGTAAATGGAAAAACTAAAGTCAGAAATCTAACAGCAACAAATTGTGTGGTGGAAGCTAAAGTTAGTGCATTGAAAATTAATTTGAAATCTCATTTTTAGTCTCTTGCTTTCACTTGGTAAAAATACAACCACAAAAGTTTTCAATTGGTAAACCTCAAGACTCTTGCTTTCACATGCGTTTTTAGTCTCAATTGAGTCAATGACAATAACCTCCTCCCTGTTCATCGAGAATGCAACACACCACCAATGCCCATCACGAACAACCGGGACAAAGACCTTTATTAAGAAACCAAAAAACAGAAACCATTTAGCAACCCTCAACAACAATTGCAAATTCATATATGTCAAACACGAGTAATACCACATTGACTCTACTAGGGGGCATTTCCCTCATGTTTTTTGCAGTAAGCTTTCAAAATCTTAGCAACTCTATCTAGGTGTCCGTTAGCATTCAGGACCATAATCTGCACACCAGCACAACAATTAAATTCGACTAACTACCTTACAAATAGCATGGCTGCTAATAATAATACTTGGCTCCCAATAAGCTGCCACGAAGAAGGAACTTGTACTTAATCCAAATGACAGATCTAGCATGAATCGCCTACTCTTACCAGCAAATTGCTTCTCCCACACCTTCTCATATATTTTAGAAGCAACTCTAACATACTGCATAAAATTATGAACGGAAGAAATAACCCAATAATTCTAATCGATAATTAAACTCCTAGTATTATTTCAATTTAAGGCTTACCTGATCACAAACCTGTCCAACACAACTTGCAACCATCCTACATAAATTCAGCTTCACACGATCGCCATCAAAACTAAGCATAGTGTGATCAGTCCTATACAAAACAGAATGAAATAAGTGAATATTGCATGTCAATGTGAACAATTCTGTATTAGTAAGTTGACTCCAGTTTTACTAGGGACTCACTCTAGACTCCAGAGTCTTCGCGACGCATTATCCATGAAAAACTAGAGCAACGGTTCTCGAAACCTACGAATGTACTTTGGCCTCCAGATGTTAACATAATCCACTTGCAAGTACACAGCTCTACTGGGGTAACCGGTTCATCTTAAGAATCATAGGAAATCTCTTTTCCCTCACCATCAGAACCATGTCCTACATTCACAGGCACATTACCATTCCCTTTCTTCTCTTCCATCTCCTCTACATTACTCTTCTCTCCATTAAATGAATTCTCTTGAACAGGACCATTCCCCTTCCCGTCTCTAATTCTATCCTCACCATCAGAACCATGTCCTACATTCACAAGCACATTACAATTCCCTTTCTCCTCTTCCATCTCCTCTGCATTACTCTTCTCTCCATTAAATGAACTCTCTTGAATGGGACCGTTCCCCTTGCCGTCTCCAATTCTATCCTCACCATCAAAACCATGTCCTACATTCACAGGCACATTACCGTTCCCTTTCTCCTCTTCCATCTCCTTTGCATTACTCTTCTCTCCATTAAATGAATTCTCTTGAACGGGACCGTTCCCCTTGCCGTCTTCAATTCTATCCCCCCCTCCCTCTCCCTTCTCCTTTGCATTTCTGTTCCCCTCTCCCTCTCCTTTCTCCTCTCCAATTCTCTTAACCTCTCTGATTAGGGGATTTTGCTCCCACCAATCACCATCTGACAAGTGGACCAATCAGGTTCCGCCATGTGTCCGTCACATGGGCCAATAGGAGCCTGCCACGTGTCAAGCAATGATCCGTCCACCTTGGACCAATTACGACACGACACGTGTCCTTCCCATGACACCTGGGATAACCGGTCACCTAGGCCTAACTTCCGAGGGAAGCCCAATCAACCCAAGGTTAACCTAAACCTAGATTGACACGTTTCCCGAGGTTATAAATACCTCCCTTAATCCTCATTAAGGGAGATTACATGTTGAACACGTTAAAAACGCAGATTACACACATTAAACACTCTCACCTAGAGAGACCCAATCACTTTAATTTCCGCATTAATTACTCCTTAATCAGGTACTAACTTGACCGTTGGAGGCGGAGCTCCCACCACCAGGAGTCTCCGTTGTTTTGCAGGTACAGGCGTCCAGTTCCAGTCTCGGAATTGTAACTCTCCCGCAGGACATCAGAAAACCCCGAAACATTTGGCGCCTTCTGTGGGGAGAGTACTTCTGAGATGGCATCCACGTTTGTACCGACTCCTGAAGAGAGGCGTCCCCTAGACGACCCTCAAGTTCAGTCGGACCACGATACTGAGAATGAATTTGAAGTTGAAGCTCACACAGCTTCAGACGGGACCCTAAGGGCCCGACGTACCCGTCATACCGAAAGGAGAGAACGGGAACATCTTCAAACTAGAAGTGAGCCAGCAGGCGCACCGCCTGTTCGGCAGCAGCCGACTGATGGGTCTGCTCCCATCACAAGGAACGAACTCATGACCTTCATGAGGGACTTCAAGGGAGAAATTCAAGAGTTGATCAACAAGAAGCCGCCTGCTCTGGACAAGGAGCAGTCGGCTAAGAAACCCTCCACTTCACTGAAGAGGAAACCAGTTCAAGGGCGAGAGGCGACCCCTCATCCTAAATCTAGGAAGTGGGAGCCACCTGCCCTTGATTTCACAAAATACCGTTTCCCTACTCCAGGAAATAGGAAACCTGTTCGTCATATTCAGGCGGACGGGTCGAGGAAAACATACACAGACGCTCGGCTACTGCTAGAGCAGAAGAAGAGCGACCGATTTTCAGAGTCGGCCTCTACTTCAAACTTCCAAGACAGTCTGCGAAATACCTCAATGAGGCATACTCAGTCGTATCGTAAGAGCCAGTCAGGCGGCACCTCCCGTCAGTCCGGCTTTCATAGCGACCAGGCGGTACCAAACTTACCGTTTGTACCGCAACAACAGTATTTTTTACAGCCACCTCCGTTTGGTGGACATGCAGCAAAAAATGTCCAACCTATGGACTGGCAGCTACGGTTGCTTAGACTTGGTGAACAGCCGTCGGCCTTCTCCAAGGAAATTACTGAAGCCGCTCAGCCGGCCAAAGTGAAAAACGTATTAGTAGGCGCCTATGACGGCACTACTAACCCAGAAGACCATCTGATGGCATTCACCAACCTGATGTACCTTCAAGGGTTGGATGATCCCACTTGGTGCAAGTGTTTCCCAGCGACTCTCAAAGGAATCGCACAACAATGGTTCGGCAACCTGCCGCCTGGTTGTGTAAATAACTTCAAGACGCTTGCTTACTTATTCACCTCCAACTTCGCCATGAACATCCCTGCAAAGAAGACGACCCTTGATTTAGGAACAATTCAGCAAGGCGAGAAGGAGGGGCTTCGTTCTTACATCAGGCGGTTTAACCTGATGAGAATACAGATTCAAGGGTTACCGGATGAAGTAGCCTATACTGACTTTTTCAGAGGTCTCAAAGACGGGTCGACCTTCAAATTTGATTTGGCCGAAAGAGGGTGGCGACTCTTCAAGAGGCCTTGATTGAAGCGGAAGCCTATATACAGGCGACTGATCTTTGTAGTACAATAAAAACAGTCGGACGGGAAAAGGTCCGACAAAAGAGAAGGACGACAGAAACAGTCGTCAAACAAAGACAAGAAGAGAAAAGAGGTCTGGGTGGCTGATTCCTCTAAACAGCCGGCCCAGAAAAAGAAAAAAGAATTCAAACCATACTCCCCAAAGTATGTGTTTAACAAGGATAGCCAATTTATCCTAAAGGAAATCAAGGGACGGATCTCAATTGAGAAGCCGGTCCCCATGAAGGGTTCTGCAAACAGTAGGAACCAAGAAAAATTTTGTGATTATCATGAAGATGTTGGTCATCACACCAATGAATGCATCAGTCTCATGCGGTATCTGGACCGCCTGGCTGAGCAAGGTGATCTTGACACTTATGTCAAGAAATCTACGGGGAACACTTCCTCGAAAAAGCAGTCGGCCAAAAAGAATCAACAGGCCGACAGCTCCGATACAGATGATGCAGTCGTCTACACCATTGCAGGCGGCTTCTCAGGAGGCGGCCCCACTATTAGGGGCAACAAAGACAATATCAGGCGGTTAGATGTAAATTCCAGTCACCAAGAACGACCCTCCAAATATTCATTTCCTGAGATTGTCATCACTGAAGAAGATCTAGGAGGGGTAAGAGGGCCGCATGACGACCCTATCGTTATTGAATGTAAAGTGGCCAACCCGAGAGTTGGCCAAATCCTCATAGATACCGGAAGCTCCTCAGATCTCATCAGTAGCAAATGTCTGTCGAAACTAAAATATCAGACTGATTGCATACATCCGGCATCCCACCCTTTAGTAGGGTTTGGAGGAGGAGTCGTCTACCCAGTGGGACGAGTGGATTTACCCATCCGCCTGGGCGAAAAAGGGGAAGGACGACACATGGTAGTCCGGTTCCTGGTAGTAAAAGAACTCTCGGCCTACAACATGATTCTGGGACGACCAACCCTGAATAATTCCAAGGCTGTTATAATCCCATCTCTTATGTTGCTCAAGTTTGAGAGGGATAATGGAACAGTCGAGTCCCTAAGGGGAGATCAGAGGATGGCCCGAGAGTGCTATCTCTCGGATGTCAAGCCCACTGTTATGGCCACTGGGTCGAGTGGTGGAAAAATAGACCTTGACAATGTCAAGGAGAGTGCGCCTGTTCAAGAAGCAGGTGGCAAGAAGAGAAAGGCATCCCAGACAGGGGCCGCAAGAAAAGACAGAAAATAGCAATCATTGGCAGAGCAGCGGTCGGATGAATTCCGCCCTCAGCCGGCTGGTGAGCATACGGACTTGATCTTAGACGATTCACGTCCTGAGCGAACAGTCAAAGTTGGGACGACTGCTCTGAGAGTCCTGGGTGACGACTTTCACAAACTATTGAAAGAATACAAGGACATCTTTGCATTCGAAGTCCACGAAATGCCAGGCATTAGTCCTGACCTGGCGGTACATAAACTGGCTGTGGATCCGAAAAAGAAGCCGGTAAGGCAGAAGAAGCGGAACCATGGCGAAGAAAGAAGTCAGGCGGCAACCGCCGAAGTTAAAAAATTACTTGATGCAGGGTTCATTCGGCAATGTTACTTCCCAGACTGGGTTGCAAATGTGGTGCTTGTTAAAAAGCCGAATGGCACCTGGCGAATGTGTGTAGACTACACAGACTTAAACAAGGCGTGCCCCAAAGACAGTACCCTCTGCCTAAAATTGATAACCTCGTCGACTCAACAGCCGACCATGCTTTGATGAGCTTTATGGACGCCTACTCTGGTTTCCATCAAATTCCTTTATGGAAGAAAGATCAGGAGAAGACGGCCTTCGTCACTGATCAGGGGTTATACTGTTACACGGTCATGCCGTTTGGTCTTAAGAACGCCCCGGCCACTTTCCAGCGAATGATAAACACTGTGTTCTTTGATCAAATTGGGAGAAATGTCGAGGCATATATTGATGATATGATTGTCAAGTCTAAACTTCAGAAAGATCATCTGTCGGACCTCCGAGAAACTTTCGCCACACTCAGGCGGCACCATGTCATGCTCAATCCCAAGAAATGTGTCTTTGGAGTTGAGTCTGGGAAATTTCTCGGATTCCTTATCAATCAGAGAGGAATAGAGGCGAACCCTGAGAAGGTGCAGGCGGTCATTGACATGCAGTCGCCTCGTACCATCCGAGAGGTTCAGAAGTTAACAGGTTGTCTGGCGGCCTTGGGAAGATTTCTAAGCCGATCAGGCGACCAATGCCTATACTTTTTCTAGGCAATTAAGAAAAAGGCAAGGTTTGAATGGGGGCCGGATGCTGAGGCCGCCTTCCAGAAATTGAAAGTTCACTTGCATTCCTTGCCGAGGCTGGTCAGCCCTTTGCCCAAAGAAGTACTCTACATGTACCTGGCCGTCTCTGATCATGCGTTAAGCGCTGTTCTCCTTGCTGAAAGAGACGGCTGTCAGCTCCCGGTCTACTTTGTCAGTCACGTACTGAAAAATGCCGAGTTGAGGTATCCCTTAGTAGAGAAATTTGGTCTTGTACTCTTCATGGCTGTTAAAAAATTGAAGCCCTACTTTTTGGCACATGCAGTCGTCGTGTATACAGACCAACCTATCAAGCGGCCACTGACCATCATGGAGTCGTCAGGCCGAATGATCAAATGGGCCATAGAAATTCAGAGCCTCGAAGTTACTTTCGAGCCTAGAAAAGCAGTGAAGGGGCAAGCCTTTGCTGACTTTATTGTTGAGATGACTCGTCCTCCGGACTCTCATGTTACAGACCATGTCTGGAAGGTATATGTGGACGGAAGCTCTACTTCAAATGGTTGTGGAGCAGGCGTCATATGTCAGTCGCCAGAGGGCGACAAGTACGAGTATGCTCTACGCTTCAGTTTTCAGGCCTCAAACAATGAGGCAGAATATGAAGCTTTACTAGCCGAATCCGCATGTGCAAGGCGGCAGGGGCAAGAAAAATAGACGCCTGTCCGATTCACAATTGATAGTGAGTCAGTACAATGGCGAATACGAAGCAACCCATCCGACCATGATCAAGTATTTACAGGCGGTCCGACAAGCAGTCGGCTCCCTTGAGGATTTCAATCTGACCCAAGTGCCGAGATCAGAAAACAACCAGGCGGATGCACTGTCAAAATTAGCATCATCCGCCTCCTGTGATACTCCTCGAACTGTTTTTTGGGAAGTAATGGAGAGGAGAAGCATTGAGGAAGAACCTATTGGAATCTTAGACAGAAGCTCAACCTGGATGGATCCAATCAGGGCATATCTGACAAATGGTACCCTGCCGGATGATCATCAACAGGCGGCAGCACTGAAAAAACGAGCAACCAGTTTTGAAATAATAAAGGGAGAACTTCACAAAAGGGGGTACCTTCAACCCTTCTTAAAGTGTGTTACTCCAGAAAAGGGGCGAGAGATACTGGACGATCTTCACTCTGGTTACTGTGCTTCCCATATAGGCGGTAGGACGCTTGCTCAACGGGCAAGGCGGCAGGGCTACTTTTGGCCTACTTTAGAAGGAGATGCAATGGAGATGGTGAAAAAATGTGACAAGTGCCAAAGGTTTGGCAAGCTAATTCACCGTCCGGCTACTGACCTCACTACCATTCATAGCCCACTACCGTTTGCTAAGTGGGGCATGGATATTCTGGGTCCATATACGCCTGCTACAGGCGGAAGGAGATACATACTTGTTTCCGTCGACTACTTCACTAAATGGGTAGAGGCGGAGGCTGTAAAGGGAATCAAGACGAAGGATGTAATTTCATTCATTTGGAAAAATGTCATCACTCGGTTCGGGATTCCCATGTCTATGGTTTTTGATAATGGTCCCCAATTTGAGACGCCTGTTCTCAAAAGCTGGTTGGGTGACCAAGGAATTGCACACTACTTTGCATCTGTCGGCCGTCCACAAGCAAACGACCAGGTAGAAGCCTTTAATAAAATCATCTCAGACGGTCTCAAGAAAAAGATTCAACGTGCAGGCGGCCTATGGGCGGATGAATTACCACATGTTCTCTGGGCCATTAGGACGACTGAAAAAGGGGCGACTGGAGAAACTTCATTCCTCCTAACTTATGGTGCGGAAGCTGTTCTTCCAATAGCACACTACGAGCCGACTCTTCGAGTAATGCTATATGACGAAGAGGCAAACTGGGAAGCCATGCGCCTGACATTAGACTCACTTCCTGAAAGGAGGGGCAATGCTGTCTTGCGCCATGAAATTTACCGCCTGAGAATGACTAGATCATACAACAAAAAAGTACACAGGCGTCCACTCAAAGTGGGGGACTTTGTACTTAGAAAAATGGAAGCAGTTGGTAGGGCTAATGAGTCTGGCAAACTAACTCTCAACTGGGAAGGACCCTATCGAATCTGTGAAGAGGTCAGGGACGGTACCTACCGTCTGGGAACACCAGACGGACAATCGTTGCCTCGAACTTGGAATGTAGATAATCTTAAGAAATATTTCTTTTGAATGATGTAAATAGTCAAGGGCTACTTAATAAAAGTTTGCATACTTAATATTCAATTTTGTACTAAGAGGGGCACGCCTACTAACAAACAGTCGGCTACTCTCCATGTTTAATTTTTATTCTTACTTAAGAGGGGCAGGCCGCCTATACATTTACAGTCGGCTACTCTCCATTGAGTATTTTACTCTCTTCAGAGGGGCATGCCGCCTGTACCTTTACAGTCGGCTACTCTCCATTGAGTATTTTACTCTATCTTCAGAGGGGCATGCCGTCTGTACCTTTATAGTCGGCTACTCTCCATTGGGTATTTTACTCTATCTTCAGAGGGGCATGCCGCCTGTACCTTTACAGTCGGCTACTCTCCATTGAGTATTTTACTCTATCTTCAGAGGGGCATGCCGTCTGTACCTTTACAGTCGGCTACTCTCCATTGAGTATTTTACTCTATCTTTAGAGGGGCATACCGCCTGTACCTTTACATTTGGCTACTCTCCATTGAATATTTTACTCACCATAGGGGCACGCCGTCTGGACATATAGTCGGCTACTTTCCATAGAAGAGGGCCGACTGGTTCCAAACACACAGCTTCCCCCCTTATACTTAACTAAAAATGATCAGGGCCTGGCCGACCCTGTGCCTAAACAGGCGGCTACCCTCCTTTTACTTAGCACCTACGTTCACCAAGAACTAACCAAGGCCACAGGCCGAATGATCAGACCAGGCGCCAAGCCAACTGATCCAATCTTCAAAACTAATACGACCTGTCCCAACATCATAGCAGGCGTCCGGCGGCATCCCTCCGGATGAAATTCGTCGCAGAGAGCAGCTCCCTTTTGGGTGGAACATTGCTCTATAAACTAATTACACGACACCTATACGACTGTCTCCAAGGGCAACCACGTAGCCGTTTTTGAGACAAGGATAACTCTATCACTAACCAAACCAGTGGTAGCAGTTGACATCTGAGTCAGATGACCGCCTGTATTACTTGGGATAAATGCAGGGGGTACGTCTTGAGTTAATAGCCAACAAACATTGGCGAATAAAAAGGATCAGCCGGCCTCCGCCGCCTGATACCTTTACTACTCAAGCAGGAGTGACGGCGACTGAGTAACTCCAAAGTTAACTTATAGTCACTCTCTCAAACTTAGTATGGAGCCTAAAAGGTATGAGTCGTCCGCCTGTTTTTAGCAAACAGGGGCTCTCAACCACTACTCCTGCTAGGTTAACAACCTATGAGTTAAAAGCCAACAAACATTGGCTAATAATGGGGAACAACCGGTACCAACCGCTTGACGACTAGGTAACAATCATGTTTACTTGGTCAAACCACTTTCCTACTTGGTTAATTTTACAAATGACAGGACCGCCTGCCTAAAGGCGATCCAGTCTTTAAAATGGTTCGAATACCGATTGTATAAATGGCCGACTGATCGTCTAGCTTGGAAACAGACAACCAGTCGTTCAGGGGCATAGGCGGCGTGACTAACTATCCGTACCTGTGTGCAACTATCGGCCATGTAAAACAGTCGGTATAGTGTACAATTGGATATCAGAATATTCAATACTTAAACAAATTTGAAGCAAAACAAAAATATTCATTAAAAAGAAGCCGGTCATTAAAGACCGGCAAAATAATCAGAGCCCCGGCCCCCTGGCCGGGTAAATACAAACAAACGGCACGCAGGCCGTGGAAAGAAGACATAAAGCTTAAGAAGGGGGCAGATCTTCAATATCAGCAGCTGCCGCCTGGTCAGCACTCTTCTTGCTGGACTCGGCTTCAGCTGCATCCTTCTTTGATGCATTACCCCCAAGCGGCACAAGCGCCACTACCGGCTGCTCCTCCTCCTCCAACGCGTCCTCCAACGCCTCTTCCTCAGCAGCCGCCAGGATCTCTTGATTATATCTATCAGAACACTGGCGGTACGTTTTTTCCCATGAGGCAAAGTCGACATTGGGGAAGAGGCGGCCCCAAGTCATGCGCTGGATTTGAGCAGAGTCTTCCATCATCTCCCGGACCAGCTCTTTCTTTTCTTGCTCGGCCTTTTCCGAGAGCTCCTGAGTAAGACTCTTCTCCTGGGTCACCAGGCGTACCTTTACGCTCGCCAAGGATTTCTCCAAGGTTTCGTATGAGGACATCTTTTGGCGAAGAGGTCTCAGCTCGGCCTTGAGGCTGTTGATGGTCGCCTCCAGCTCGCTATTCCTCTTCTGGGCCGCCTCTAACTGAGCCCGGATAGCGGCGGTAGCCTGCGCCTGATAATAAAGAATATCAATGGTCAGAACTTCATTTTGGGCAATTTGAAACATTGCCTTATCACAGTCAGAGGCGGCCATAGCTTTTGCAGCCTTTACCTCTTTGTTCTTCCGGTCAAGCGGCTTGCGAAGGCCGTTCACTCGGAGCAGGGCCTAAGTAAAAAGGGGAACAGGCGTCAGTTTCCAAACAAAAAAGAAAACAGGCGTCCTGGAATTCAAATACTCAAAAATATGCTAAGTATACCTCAGCAAGGACCCCTGCAATCCCGTCTAGGTCAAGGGTGCCGACACCCCTGACCGCCTCCCTTTCAGCTGGAGGAACGGCGTTGATCATAGACTTGGCCACCTCGACCATGTCAGGAGGGCCGGCTGCATCAAGCATAAACAAACGGATTAGACCTAGTAAAGAAGGGAGCAAGTCTAAAATTTACAAGGATAATTTCATACTTCTAGGTGGCCCAGCTGGAGTTTTAGAAGAAGTGGTCGGCCGTTTCTCAACCGCCGCATGTTTCCTGGCAGAACCAGGAGAGCTCGTAACAGTCGTCCTCTGGGCCTTGGGGTCCGGCTGTTGGGAAGAAGAAGCTCTTGGAGCGCCCGTCTAAAAAAGAACAAAAGAGTCAGTATATGCATAAACACAACTCCAAAAAGAGGGTGAAAGGTTCGAAGCCCACCAAGGGTGCCCCCTTGTTGGGGGAGTCGGTTGAAGACTGTTGCATGATGGAGGCCCGCAACATGGCCGCCGCAGTCTTGGAGGCGGTAATTTTGCTCATGGCGTCCGCTGCAAAAACAAATAGCAAAGTTAATAAAAGTCATAACAAGAAATGCATGGAACAACAGAGTACTCGACAGGCCGGCTACCTCTTGAGCACCGACTGCTGAGGCCACAGGCGGCCAAAAAGTACTCGTCGTAGAGCCATTTGAAGCTCGGGACGCAGTGCAGGGGTACTTGCTCTCGTACCCCTGAAGTAGAGTTCACCTTCGCCTCTACTTTGAAGAGTCCTTTATCTAGGATCTCTTTCTTAGCCTCGGGGGAAACAGGCGGCATGCTGCGGCCGCCTGCAAGAAGGGGCGGATTCCTGTTCCACCTGTTGAAGCGCTTGTTCAGCTCTGTGTGTGAACTCTCAATGATGAGGAAGGTGCTCCGCCAGTCCTTCCATTTGTTTGCTTTACCTCTCGTCATGAGGTAGCCCCCGTGGCTCGTCAATTGATACCAGCCGGTACCGCCTGCCTTAGGGGTCCGGCTGAGGTAGTTCATGTGGGCGAAAGCCTCGAAGCTCGGCTCCACTCCGTATAGTTCGCACCCGGCCACATAGCCGAGTACGTTGACCCAGGAGTTCGGGGCTAACTGCCATAACCCCAACTCATACCCATCCAAGATTCGCTGAACAGCCGGATGTAGTGGGAAGCGCAGCCAAGCCTTGATGGTCGCCTCGTAGCAGCCAAAACAGGCGCTATCATAACTGGTACCAGCCGGCCAGACGACTGTGTCTTCTGGATCCGGCACAAACACTAAAACGCTGGGGCCCATTGTGTGGTTTGCGATAAAGCTCTCCACTTTCTCTTGCATGGCTGTGATCCGGCTCCGAGGTACCGTGCAGTAGTAGGGGGTATTTTGCTCTCGGTGAGAGGCGGATGGCTCCGCCTAATCGTCCCCCTTCTCAACTGCGTGAGAAAGCCTCGCCTCTTGCAGGCGACTGTTTTTCTCTTCTGTGTCCAAAGAAGCATGGCCAGAAGTGCTAGACTCGGAATCGTCCTCTGACGAGTCCGAAGAGGACGACTCTTCCCCTCTCCCGGAGGGGCCCGCCTCCTCTCCCTTAAAAGGAGCAGGAGAGAATGAAGAATTGTCAACTGTAAAATGGGAAGGGGTCACTTTGACTCCTCCCTCAGAACTGTCGGCTTTCAAGCCGCTTTGTTTCACCTCCACATCTGGCGCCTGGTCAGATGTTTCACTAATCGGCACCCTGTGGGAGGAGCCGTCTGAGTTTGAGATCCTGACAGTTTTTTTTGTCCTGGCCATCATGCTCTGCATAGACACAGATACAGTCGGACTTTGTATAAAGGGCAAAGATGGGTCCAGAAAAGGGCAAGCGACACTCTTAGTCCTAGATTCAGCCGTCCCCGGTGACCGGCTGATCACTAACCTAGGTCGTGTCGTGTGCTTCCGTGGTGCCATTTCAAAAAAGAATAAAGTAAAGAGAAAAATTAAGAGTAAGAGAACTGACGGTTACCTGAACGAGTGACGTTGATGGAGTTCTGAAAATCCTGTGCAGTCGGCTTGTCAGAGCAGGCGGTAGGCAGAAAGGGTCCAAAATGTCAGAGCAAGTTCAGGGGTCCGAATGTTCTCTCACAAAGTTCTCAAGTGTGAAAATGACCGAAGTCAACACTCCTTTATATAGGCAAAGTGAGAAGGCGAAGGGTCACTTCCAAAATTCATAATTTGGGCGGGAGAATCTCTCAGCCTTTCGCCGAGTGACACCTGTAGCAGGCCGTCGCCTATTACAGTGCGACACCTGTCACAGGTAACACGTGACCAGTCACGTGCCACCTGTGAGGGGCAAATGATTAGGGGATTTTGCTCCCACCAATCACCATCTGACAAGTGGACCAACCAGGTTCCGCCATGTGTCCGTCACATGGGCCAATAGGAGCCTGCCACGTGTCAAGCAATGATCCGTCCACCTTGGACCAATTACGACACGGCACGTGTCCTTCCCATGACACCTGGGATAACCGGTCACCTAGGCCCAACTTCCGAGGGAAGCCCAATCAGCCCAAGGTTAACCTAAACCTAGATTGGCACGTTTCCCGAGGTTATAAATACCTCCCTTAATCCTCATTAAGGGAGATTACATGCTGAACACGTTAAAAACGCAGATTACACACATTAAACACTCTCACCTAGAGAGACCCAATCACTTTAATTTCCGCATTAATTACTCCTTAATCAGGTACTAACTTGACCGTTGGAGGCGGAGCTCCCACCACCAAGAGTCTCCGTTGTTTTGCAGGTACAGGCGTCCGGTTCCAGTCTCGGAATTGTAACTCTCCCGCAGGACATCAGAAAACCCCGAAACACTCTCCATCTTCCTTTTGCTCTCCTTCTCCAATCTCCGCCCATCACCCTTCTCCCTCTCCTTTTTCCTCCCCCCCTTCTCATCAACAACAACTCCTCTATTATCTTGAATTTCCTCTACATTTATCTCAGGTACCTCTGCATTCACAACAACTCCTCTATTATCCTGAATTTCCTCTACATTTATCTCAGGTACCTCTGCATTCACCTGAGGTACTACTGCATTCAAATGAGGTACCCTAGATCCCCTATATTCACATGTGCAGAGATCATTCCATCAAAACATTTGACTCAGAAAAAATAACTTTACCAACCTATACTTTGATCCCCTATATTTACCACCAGAAACCTAAGGTGGTCCAATCCATTATCAATTACAGTGTATGGTTGATTGGGTACAGATGCATTACGAATCATTGGAGCATCTACAGATTCATTGACACTCCACAGTAATGCATGAACGTCTATATCAGAATTTGAGTTAACCTCTTCACTCTAAATCTGATGAAATTGTTTTTCAAGTGAATCAGAATTCATCTCCTTTACACCACTGTCCTGATTCAGCTCCTCATCAACAGCCTGTTGGAACTCGTTGACCTTAACCCTGCATCAGCCACGTCCACATCCATCTCATCAGCCGTGTCCACATCCTTATGATCCTCTACACTCCCTGCACATACAAATTTGAAAGCCATTTTAATAAGCAGGTTGTCACAATTGTAATAATCAATTCTAATACGCCATTTTTCAAAATAAATCAAACCTATAGCACTACTAAGTACCTTCTACTAAGTTTTTCTGCCTACCAAATGGACAATCCGTAGTAGCAATTCTTCTCCTCTTCACATTTTAGGTAATCCTCTCCAATTCACCTTCATCTATGTCTGCCGGTTCTTCTTCCAATACACCTTCCTAGTTCAATACACTCTTCAACACATTCAGCACCTAACATGACCACCAAATTATTAAACTCAATAGTTTTAATTACATTCTGCATTTCAAGCATGTACAGGTACGTAACAAAGCACTTACATCAACACAATCGTTTGATCTTTTCCTCCTAGTAGGCAATATGTCTTCAGCTTTTAACGGGTGCCCCCGCCCATACTTCACATCCACACATTACCACACATTACATTTAAGAAATATATTATTTATTTAATCAAGGAAAATTTGTCAAAAACAACCTTTTAAAGTGTCCACTTTATTTAAAACTACCTTTTAAATTTTTTTTGTAACTTCAAACCACATTATAAATTTTTTTTGTCAAAGACAACCTAATGCTACTTTTCCCTATTTTTTCCGGTGTTGACTTTATTTAGTTTTAGAGGAATTTACCCTAGAATTTTTTTCCTATTGATCGAAAAAGAGGAATGAGAGAGAAGTAGAGGTTTTAATTAGAGTTAATTGGAGGAAAAAGGGGTGTATTAAGCAATATATATAAGAGGTCATGTCCCTGCACACTTGTGGTCAACAACGGAAAAAGATAAAGTCAACGCCGGAAAGTAGCATTAGGTTGTCTTTGACAAAAAAAAATTTATAATGTGGTCTGAAGTTACAAATTTTTTTTGTAAAAGGTTGTTTTAAATAAAGTGGACATTTTAAAAGGTTGTTTCTGACAAATTTCCCTTTAATCAATGGACACAAAATAACATTATGTATCTAACCAATGAAAACACTACCCCTTTGTAAACACTTACTCCACGGGCTCCAAAATCACCAGTTTCAAACTGATTAACAGATATTGCCTTGTTCATCTCGTTCCTCGACCAAACTTTGATTCTTGGAACTCACCCCACTCAAGGGGAGCTTGATTAAGTTGGTCTAAATAAAACACCTGTAGTTACCATATACATAGGTAATTAGTTCCTATCTGGTTACATTTACTTAACAATCAAGGCAATTTATTTCACACTTACCGCCAAAAACAAAGTACATCCACCACTACTAGCATTAAAATTAAAATTATCACCATAAAACCTTCTACTAAACTGTCCTAATGCTTTCATTAGCCAGAACAAACTCACACCAATTATACTGAGCTGCATTATCTGCCACTGATACACCGTGAAGAAATTGCTTCTTTAAACGGTGGCATGTTGATGAACACATTACATTCAACATATACATCAAAAAAACCATCTTGAATTTCTTATCATCTACACAAGGACCCTCCAAATATTCAACCAAAGTCTTCCTAGTAATGCCTCTAGTCTCGCATGCTATTGTTGTGCTATATGTATTCCATAATCTATCCCCCAACTCTGGGTCCACTACTATACCTTCGTCGGTAAAACTCGTGGACCATATGGAATCCCCAAGACCCAATGCACCTGAACTGGGTCCAATGGAAACACTTGTCCATCCACAGACAACAAGCATCTTCTTGACACATCTACTCTAGTACACAACCAAAACGCCAATTGTCGTGGCAGGCCCTTAAGATAAAATAAGCCCCCAAAACCCATTTCCCTAACAAGACGCTTCTTGTCCTCAAAGTTACCTAAAATCCTACCCAAAGTCTCCACAGGGCAGGTCACATTCATTGCCTAAAAAATGATATCAGCATAGAATTTAACATAATAACCAACACATATGCAATTTATGGATGCCATTCAAACATTCATACAAACTACCCACTCACCACAAAAACCTTCGGAACAACTTTCCGTTTCCCGGCCTTCGCTTTGCGTTCAGCCTTTCTCACCTGCAATACCAAACATTACAAAAACATATTAAACCATATTACATTACACAACCACTCATATACCAATAACATTTATTACCTCTTCACCACTACTGTAGCAATCAGTAACCTCTTCACTAGACACAGCGCTGTATTCGCATTCAACTTCCCCTTTTGATTCAGGGTAATACTCAAAATCATCATCCGACATTGATCCATATGATGATTCTGAAGTTGATGAACACGATGAATACTCTGGCTCATATACTATTTTCCTTTTAGCACCCCCTACTCCCAGACCACCTTTCCCTTTATCACCCCTCACACTATTACCTTTACCTTTACCACCACTTACACCTTTACCTTTACCAGTTATTCCACGGTACACTTTACCAGCAATAACCTTTCTTCCCTTCCCATTACCTGAACAGCAATAAATAACTAATTTCAATACAATGTAAACTTCAGCAACACATATAACTAATGCATCATAAACTAAATACAACTACACAAACTCAATACACCTATTCCAAGTAACGCAACAAACCTTCAGAAACTTCATTTGTATACACAAACACCACTTGTATACACACATTTCTTCATGCATTGAATTAATCACTTACAAACTTAACAAACTCAGAAAATTAATATACCTCGCATTTCAGCCCATGCAATCCAGTATATCAACCTATTCAGCAATTTCTACTTCACACATTCTACCTCTTAATTGCATATCTAATTAATAAAATTACATAATTTGAAGAGTAAAGAAAAACAATTGAAAAAGAGCAACAATGAACACATACTGGGAAACAATACCCCAATTACAAGTTCAATATACCAACATTTCAATAAAACCCCTAATTTCACGATAATGATTCATAATTCAATAATCCTTAACCAATTTACTTCGATATTCACCAATCCTTACCCATTTACTTCGTTATTTTAAAATTTGAATTTATACTAACCCTAATTTCACGATATTATACAATAATTCATTACCAATTCCATTCATGATTCAATCACAACTGAAAACCCTCAATTCACAATCCATCATTTACTTAATAATTTAGTTAAAATTTAACACTTCATTGTCGCAACTCCATTCTCGCAAAAACCTTAATTTACCAAATTCCAATTCACACTTACCTTTTCCCTTCATTGGAACTACCAAGCCTTCCTCCTTACAAGCCGAATTTTGTCGTCCACGAATATGGAGAAGAAGATACCACTGCAATGGAGGATTGATTTCCTCTACAGAAAGCGGGAAAACGAAAAGCTGCAAGAAAATGAAACGGAGAAATAGAATTCAAACGGGTAATAAATTCACCTTTTATATGTGTATTTCGATACGTATTAAATTTTAGAATACACTCACTAAAGTGTAAAATACCTAAAATGCCCCTGTGCTATAAACAGCACGGTGTAGGCTTGAGACTTACTCCTTGGTTTGGAGTTTTGTGTTTTGTGATGACATCAAGTAGATCTGACAAAACAAATTTAAAATACATAATGATTATAATTGAGAATTCCACTAAAAAACAAAAGATTCACATTCAATAAAGAAAAAAACAAAGTAAATGAGATATGCACACAAATTTAAAGCGTAAATATAAAAGTTAATTGAAAAACATACGATCAATAGGAGGAGAGAAACTTATCTTCGAACTAAACAACGTTTCGCCATTATCTTCGTCGATACACTTGGAGCACCACTATTGTCATCGTCTTCATCGCCAGTTTCATATCCTTTGAATTACAATTTTATTTAAAAAAAAAATCAAAATTCTCACAGAGGCATTTCAACAAATAGTAAGATTGCAAAGAAGATAGAAAATATACCCATAGATTATAGTTAAACCAAAAATAAATTCACTCAATTCAACATTCAAATACACAAAAAAAACCAAGAAAAATACCAGCAACACCACCAGACCACCCGTAAAAAAAAACCCCAGCCACCCACGAAAAAATCTCAAAACTACTAAACCTAAACCCAAAAGCACCATGAAAAAATCAGTCACCCAACCGAAAACCTGTAAAATTATTTAAAATACAATAAATATGGAAATTTACCTTTTTAAACAATTTAATTTTGGGTTTTCAGCCAAATTAACCATAAATTCTCCAGATCTGGAGTTTTCATGGTCAAAACTGAACTTGAAAGCCTTAATTTATGCTTTATTGATGGTGATAAAATAAAATGAGGAGGCAGCAACGGCGGTGTTAAGAAGAAGGAGGAAGCAAAGCCGGCATTAAGGAGGTGAAATGAATGGTGTCCTTCAATCAAGTGTATTATTCCAATAGAGGGTTCGGAATTAATTAGAAAGCTAATTATTCAGTGAGGTCAAGTGATCGGAATGCCTAGCTAAAGGCCGCTTTCGATTAGTAATATTAATGAAAAATTAATGTTACAGCTTAATCTTGACTAAACCCTTCGGATCACACCCAATCGTGTAACCGAACCGAAGCGACGAATTAATCCAAAGGATTAAATATGTCGATAGAGATTTTACAAACTAATACGTCGGATTCTGAGCTTAGAGCGACGTACGTTGAGTCGAATTTAGGAATCGACGAAGACAAGAAAAATAATCAAATGACGTATCGTGCAAAAATTACTAGGATAGCACGAGCCCTAGCCACTTCTCGGATCAAAGTCAAGTGGCTAAGGGCCGCAAGCACCAAAGCACCAAGCACCACAGCCATCGCAAGGCCCAGCTAGGCTGGCCGTTGCGTGCGGGCTTGCTAGGAAGACTGGTGCGCCAGCATAGAGAGGCCAGCAACAAGGCTGGCGCTTGCGTGCTACTACTATGGCCACGCCACTACTGTTGGGCCTGTGCGTGCTTGCGGTAGGTGCATGGCTTGGCTGCTACTAGGCGTGGGCTTGCGACTATGGGACACCAGACCTAGTCTTGTGGCGCAAGGTTGGCCTTGCTGCCCAAGGTCGGGCAGCTGCCCGAGCTGACCGAGGAAGGTGGGGACAACCCCTTGCCTTGTTCTCCAAGGCCAAGGTGGTCCTCCCACCTACTCCCTCTATGTGTGATGACACTTGTCATTTGATTATTGTTTCACACTACAAGAAAACAGTCAATCAACGACGGAAAAAATCCGTCGGAAATGCCCATTTTCGACGGAATTCCATCAGAACGCATTGTCGAAAGACATTTTGTAGGAATTTTGCGATATTCCGTCGGAAATTTCGTCAGAAAGGTCTATTCCGACGGATTTTGTTCTGTCGGCGCTTTTGTTGACTTTCGGTGAAAATCCGTCGCAAGGTCCCTCTGTGTGTTATGACACTTGTCATTTGATTATTGTTTCATCATGGCTTTTAATTTATTTTATAGTTAAATTAAATTCTATTTACCAACTATCCCACATTGAAAGATGATGGGAACTCTTGGGCACTATTCCTTATAAATACCAATTATTTGGCATTTAGAAAAGGCACTTAAGTTGGTGTAACTTAATGGATCTCCAAAAGCGAGAAAACCTTTGTTCGTAAACTCTAAGTTATTTTTGATCTAGCCCTAACTAAGCTTCGGGGTAGGGACCGCTTATGGTTCAGTAGCGAGGGTGTGATCTAGCCCCAACTAAGCTGCATTGGTGTGTGCGAGCAGCACCAGCTTGGTGCGGCATGGCTTGCTTGCGTGTGGTGCGACGTGTGGCTACTAGGCAGCACCAACCCGCAAAGCCGCATGGCCTGCGCGGCCAACACTAGCGTGCGTTGCAAGCACGTTTCTAGGACCAGCATAACGCGCGAGCGATGCTGTCAGCCTCTAGCAAGTGGCTTGGCGCATCTGTGGCTGTGCGGGGCAGCACCCACGCATGGGAGCCGGGGCTTGGTGCCTAGCAAGACGAGCCTTTTGGCTTGGATGCTAGGCACTCGGCTGTAAGGATCTATTAATTTTGCGGTTTTTTGTTTTTTTAATTAAAACGAGGCTAGGCCTCGGTTTTTCCCGACACTTACAAAATATTATTTGACAAAATTTTAGTTAACCGGCTTATTTAATTTTAATTGGATTAATTTTAATTAAGTGGGATGTGGAATTTAGTAGGAGCTTCTTTAATCGTTTGAGCTTTTATTATTGCATTAATTCACATAATTGGATAACAACTTTGACTAGTTTTTATTAGGCACGTTAATTGGATTAACCACCTAAGTTAGTAACTAGTTTTGCGCTCGTTTTGAATTGTTGCTTGAATTATTTGTAAAATGCATGGGCCATTCACGTTAGTGAATGGATTAATGGAATAGATATTCTAATGCAGATTTTACAAAACGGCAACTAGTGGGACCCGATTAGGATAGTAAATACGGACTGCGTTCCGTTTTGTATTTTTGTAAATCTAAATACGGACTGCATGCCGTTAAGTATTTTTGTACTTAAATTATTTAGACTAGTCCTAGCTTATTCTAGTAGTTGCATAATTGGTGGTGATGTCTCGAAGACGGCGTTTCTAAAAAGACGAAGCCAAGAAGATGCAACGAAGGCCCTTGAAGATTTGAAGACTCAAGTTTCAAGGGGTCATGCTAGCTGCCAAATGCATCTTTATTTTGTTGATTTTTGTAGAGTCCGACTCTACGCGGAAGGGAAACCCACCCAAGACCCGCACACTAATTAAAGCGACTAAGCATACAATCACTAATTAAACAACAATTAAGAGAGAGAAGAAAAGACATTCTTACCCTTGGCGCGTGCTTCGCTCGAATCCCGAGCTCTTACTTGAACCCCGCAAATGCGAAGGTCTCCGACGGCTCGTACCCACGAACCCGACACGAACGATCCAAGTCCCGAAGGTTAGTTGGGACCCGACCAATAAAAACTAGAGTTGTACGAATTTAAGGTTTTCTCACTTTTTCTAAGGAGATGCCTTTTTAGTTCCACTCAAGTGTTCTTCCCAAATCCCAAAACCTTGGTATTAATAGGGAAATGAACCTTGAATTCCCACACTCAATCAATGTGGGAGGTCTGCAATTTTCCCATTTTATTTTAATTAATACAAAAATAAAATTGCAAAGCAATCAATAAGTTAAAAGTGGCACAAGTAGGATGAGAGATTAGGTGAGGACCATTTCCAAGGGGGGGACCATAGCCTTGGTGCCCAAGGCAAGGCTCACACCCTTTGGTCCCCACTAGCAAGCCGGCACTCCCCTCCATGTGGTTGGCTGGCAGCCTGCCAAGGCTGCCAGCTGGCGCCTAGCACCAAGGCTGGGCAGCCAGCCAGCACAACTAGCACCCCACATGCACAGCCAGCCCGCATGCGCAGCCAGCCAGAGCATGCATGCTGCTAGCGAGCCACGCATGCTGGGCGCTGCTGCTATGCGAGGCATTGCGAGCTTGCTGGGCACTGTTATGCGAGGCATACGCACCACACGCACATCCCAGCACGCTGCTGGCTGATGCTTGGTGCTTGCGATGTGCGAGGCATAGGGCTGCTGCCATGCGATGCCTAGCACGCATGCTGCGCAGCATGCCTAGGGCTGGTGCGTGCCGTTGCCTAGCATCATGCATAGCGCACCACGCCTAGCATGCTGCTATACAATGGTGCGTGGCTCCGATGGTGCGACGAGCAGTGCTAGGCCATGCCTTACGCCAGCGCCAAGCATACTCAAGGCCTAGCCTTGCGATGCTTGGGCGCATGACGTGCTAGCACACACGCAAGGTTGCGATGCTTACGGTGGTTAGCTAGCATGCATGGGCCTAGCACGCCTATCATGCTAGGCTTGCGACTAGCATTGCGATGGGTCTTGTCCTTCCAGACAAGTGTGCAAATTGTGTATAGCCCTTTTCCTATGTCGCTTTATGTCTTTTCATGAACTATAAGGTAAGATTCTTCGTCATCCTTATTACGTCCAGAAGTGTTTCTCGATTCCCGAGTTTGACTGTCAATAATCAGATGATTTCTAAAATCCATCTGAGCACGGGCATACATTTTCACAGTCTCGCTCATCGAGAGGCCTTGTAAACAACAAAGACATATTCCCTATTGTTAATAGGGGGACATTCCCAGTCTTGTACTGTAAGCTTCCCTTACTAAGAGGACCTAATCGCCTGAGTGCTGCTGTTATAATCCTGATTTACGGCAGACGTTTGACAACATCAAAACGACTAGTAGTCAAACAAGAGAACTTACAATACTCATGGTCGAGGAAAAAGGTTCCAATAGCAATAATGAGAAATATACTTATGACGATTTGATATCTCTTAAAGTATTCTCATAGGTCTATCCGGTATAGTTCGAAACTAGTACCTGTGCAAATGATTTATGACTATCATGTCCTTGTAGCACAAGAAACAGTGCTATAAATCATACTACACACTAATCTCAAGTGGTCGTTAATCGTCCATCGTTTAAATGACCTCGATTAGGGACAATTCTCGATTAAAATATTCAATGTTCACTTAACAAGTGTTTCTTTATCCAAGATATGGTCTTGATACCCTGTTTTGAATATTCTCAAAATTGAATGGACTCATTATTTAATTCTAAACCACAATTAAATAGATATGGAGTAATCATAAATTTGCAAAAAATTTAATTGCTCCAAAATTGAATGGTCCAACATAGTGTTTTACATTAAGGCATCGAGTTTAATTAAAACATCTATACAGGGAAATCAAAGCCAATCTCCAATATGCTTGATTCCCATTGCCTCAACGTGCTTGTTGTGCTTCACTTGAGACAAAGGTTTATTCAGAGGATCGGCTACATTGTCGTCCATTCTAATCTTACAAATTCTGATTTCACCTTCAGATTTCCATTCCCTTATCATGTGAAATCGCCGCTTGACATGTTTGACCTTCTGATGTTCCCTTGGCTCCCTGGCCTAAGCAATAGCTCCATTGTTATCACAATAGAGGTCTATTGGACCCTTGATTGAGGGTACAACACCAAGTTCACCAATGAACTTACAAATCCAAACTGCCTCCTTAGCCGCTTCCGAAGCTGCCAAGTATCCGTCTTCAGTTGTAGAATCTGCAGTGGTGCTCTGCTTAGCACTCTTCCAACTAAACGCTCCTCCGTTGAGGCAGAATATGTACCCCGACTGCGACTTGGAGTCGTCTCTGTCAGTCTGGAAGCTCGCGTAAGTATAACCTTCAACAACCAACTCATTACAGCCACCATAGACCAGGAATTTATCCTTGTTCCTTTTTAGGTACTTTAGGATATTCTTGGCCACAGTCCAATGCGCCTCTCCTGGGTCTGATTGGTATCGGCTCGTAGCACTCAAGGCATACGATACATCCGGCCTAGTACATATCATGGCATACATGATCGATCCAATAAGCGAAGCATATGGAATCTGACTCATTCTCTCTCGCTCATCAGGTGTCTGTGGACACTGTTTCTTGCTCAGAGTTATGCCATGGGACATGCCCCTTCCATGTTGAATCGTTCCAGTACCTTATCTATATAGGTAATTTGGCTCAATCCAATCATCCTCTTAGATCTATCCCTATAGATCTTGATGCCCACTATGTATTGTGCCTCTCCTAAGTCCTTCTATGAAAAACACTTTCCCAGCCAGCCCTTTACGGACTCTTACAGTTTAGTTCTGTTTCCAATGAGTAATATGTCATTGACATATAAGACTAGGAATGCGATGTCACTCCTGATTAGGGGATTTTGCTCCCACCAATCGGAATGCGCCACGTGGGCCAATCAGGTCCTGCCAAGTGTCCCCCAGTTGGAACTGTCAGGGCTTGCCACGTGGCATGCGCTTATTCGTCCACCTTGGACCTATTATGTCATGACATGTGGCATACTCCATGCCTAATGGAGAAACCGGCCACCCAGGCCCAACTTCCGAGGGAAGCCCAATCAGCCCTAGGTTAACCTAAACCTAGGATGGGCACGTTTCCCAAGGTTATAAATACCTCCCTTAATCCTCATTAAGGGGGATTACGAAAAAACACATTAATTATACACAGTAATAACCGGCTGATCTCGCTAACAAAGCAGATTACCTACATTAAACACTCTCACCTAGAGAGACCCAATCACTTTAATTTCCGCATTAATTACTCCTTAATCAAGTACTAACTTGACCGTTGGAGGCGGAGCTCCCACCACCAGGAGTCTCCGTTATTTTGCAGGTACAGGCGTCCGGTTCCAGTCTCGGAATTGTAACTCTCCTGCAGGACATCAGAAAACCCCGAAACATTTGGCGCCGTCTGTGGGGAGAGTACTTCTGAGATAGCATCCAAGTCTGTACCGACTCCTGAAGAGAGGCGTCCCCTAGACGACCCTCAAGTTCAGTCGGACCATGATACCGAGAGTGAATTTGAAGTTGAAGCTCACACAGCTTCAGACGGGACCCTAAGGGCCCAACGTACCCGTCATACCGAAAGGAGGGAACGGGAACATCTTCAAACTGGAAGTGAGCCAGCAGGCGCACCGCCTGTTCGGTAAAAGCCGACTGATGGGTCTGCTCCCATCACAAGGAACGAACTCATGACCTTCATGAGGAACTTCAAGGGAGAGATTCAAGAGTTGATCAACAAGAAGCCGCCTGCTCCAGTCAAGGAGCAGTCGGCTAAGAAACCCTTCACTTCACTGAAGAGGAAGCCAGTTCAAGGGCGAGAGGCGACTCCTCATCCTAAATCTAGGAAGCGGGAGCCACCTGCCCTTGATTTCACAAAATTCCGTTTTCCTACAGGAAATAGGAAACCTGTTCGTCATATTCAGGCGGACGGGTCGAAGCAAACATTCACAGACGCTCGGCTACTGCTAGAGCAGAAGAAGAGTGACCGATTGTCAGAGTCGACCTCTACTTCAAACTTTCAAGACAGTCTGCAAAATGCCTCGATGAGGCATACTCAGTCGTATCATGAGAGTCAGTCAGGCGGCACCTCCCGTCAGTCCGGCTTTCATAGCGACCAGGCGGTACCAAACTTACCATTTGTGCCGCAACAACAGTATTTTTTGCAGCCACCTCCGTTTGGTGGACCTGCAGCAAAAAAACGTCCAACCTATGGACTGGCAGCTACGGTTGCTTAGACTTGGTGAACAGCCGTCGGCCTTCTCCAAGGAAATTACTGAAGCCGCTCAGCCGGCCAAAGTGAAAAATGTACTAGTAGGCGCCTATGACGGCACTACTAACCCAGAAGACCATCTGATGGCATTCACCAACCTGATGTACCTTCAAGGGTTGGATGATCCCACTTGGTGCAAGTGTTTCCCAGCGACTCTCAAAGGAATCGCACAACAATGGTTCGGCAACCTGCCGACTAGTTGTGTAAATAGCTTCAGGACGCTTGCTTACTTATTCACCTCCAACTTCGCCATGAACATCCCTGCGAAGAAAACGACCCTTGATTTAGGAACAATTCAGCAGGGCGAGAAGGAGGGGCTTCGTTCTTACATCAGGCGGTTTAACCTGATGAGAATACAGATTCAAGGGTTACCGGATGAGGTAGCCTATACTGACTTTTTCAGAGGTCTCAAAGATGGGTCTACCTTCAAATTTGATTTGGTTCGAAAGAGGGTGGCGACTCTTCAAGAGGCCTTGATTGAAGCAGAAGCCTATATACAGGCGACTGAACTTTGTACGGTAAAACAGTCGGACGGGAAAAGGTTCGACAAAAGAGAAGGACGACAGAAACAGTCGTCAAACAAAGATGAGAAGAGAAAAGAGGTTTGGGCGGCTGATTCCTCTAAACAGCCGGCCCAGAAAAAGAAAAAAGAATTCAAACCATACTCCCCAAAGTATGCGTTTAACAAAGATAACCAGTTTATCCTAAAAGAAATCAAGGGACGGATCTCAATTGAGAAGCCGGTCCCCATGAAGGGTTCTGCAAACAACCGGAACCAAGATAAATTCTGTGCTTATCATGATGATGTTGGTCATCACACCAATGACTGCATCAGTCTCATGCGGTATCTGGACCGCCTGGCTGAGCAAGGTGATCTTGACACTTATGTCAAGAAATCTACGGGGAACACTTCCTCAAAAAAGCAGTCGGCCAAAAAAATCAACAGGCCGACAGCTCCGATACAGATGATGCAGTCGTCTACACCATTGCAGGCGGCTTCTCAGGAGGCAGCCCCACTATTAGGGGCAACAAAGACAATATCAGGCGGTTAGATGTAAATTCCGTTCACCAAGAACGGCCGTCCAAATATTTATTTCCTGAGATTGTTATCACTTCTCTTATGTTGCTCAAGTTTGAGAGGGATAATGGAACAGTCGGCTCCCTAAGGGGAGATCAGAGGATGGCCCGAGAGTGCTATCTCTCGGATGTCAAGCCCACTGTTATGGCCACTGGGTCAAGCGGTGAAAAAACAGACCTTGACAATGTCAAGGAGAGTGCGCCTGTTCAAGAAGCAGGCGGCAAGAAGAGAAAGGCATCCCAGACAGGGGCCGCACGAAAGGACATAAAATAGCAATCATTGGAAGAGGAGCGGTCGGATGAATTCCGCCCTCAGCCGGCTGGTGAGCATACGGATCTGATCCTAGACGACTCGTGTCCTGACCGAACAGTCAAAGTTGGGACGACTGCTTTGAGAGTCCTAGGTGACGACTTTCACAAACTATTGAAAGAATACAAGGACATCTTTGCATTCGAAGTCCATGAAATGCCAGGCATTAGTCCTGATCTGGCGGTACATAAACTGGCCGTGGATCCGAAAAAGAAGCCGGTACGGCAGAAGAAGCGGAACCATGGCGAAGAAAGAAGTCAGGCGGCAGCCGCCGAAGTTAAAAAATTACTTGATGCAGGGTTCATTCGACAATGTTACTTCCCAGACTGGGTTGCAAATGTGGTGCTTGTTAAAAAGCCGAATGGCACCTGGCGAATGTGTGTAGACTACACAGACTTAAACAAGGCGTGCCCCAAAGACAGTTACCCTCTGCCTAAAATTGATAACCTGGTCGACTCAACAGCCGGCCATGCTTTGATGAGCTTTACGGACGCCTATTCTGGTTTCCATCAAATTCCTTTATGGAAGAAAGATCAGGAGAAGACGGCCTTCGTCACTGATCAGGGGTTATACTGTTACACGGTCATGCCATTTGGTCTTAAGAATGCCCCGGCTACCTTCCAGCGAATGATAAACACTGTGTTCTTTGATCAGATTGGGAGAAACGTCGAGGCATACATTGATGATATGATTGTCAAGACTAAACTTCAGAAAGATCATCTGTCGGACCTTCGAGAAACTTTCGCCACACTCAGCCGGCACCATGTCATGCTCAATCCCAAGAAATGTGTATTTGGAGTTGAGTTTGGAAAATTTCTCGGATTCCTTATCAATCAGAGTGGAATAGAGGCGAACCCTGAGAAGGTGCAGGCGGTCATTGACATGCAGTCGCCTCGTACCATCCGAGAGGTTCAGAAGTTAACAGGTTGTCTGGCTGCCTTGGGAAGATTTCTAAGCCGATCAGGCGACAAATGCCTATACTTTTTCCAGGCAATTAAGAAAAAGGCAAGGTTTGAATGGGGGCCGGATGCTGAGGCCGCCTTCCAGAAATTGAAAGTTCACTTGCATTCCTTGCCGAGGCTGGTCAGCCCTTTGCCCAAAGAAGTACTCTACATGTACCTGGCCGTCTCTGATCATGCGTTAAGCGCTGTTCTCCTTGCTGAAAGAGACGGCTGTCAGCTCCCGGTCTACTTTGTCAGTCACGTACTGAAAAATGCCGAGTTGAGGTATCCCCTAGTGGAGAAATTTGGTCTTGCACTCTTCATGGCTGTTAAAAAATTGAAGCCCTACTTTTTGGCACATGCAGTCGCCGTGTATACAGACCAACCTATCAAGCGGCCACTTACCATCATGGAGTCGTCAGGCCGAATGATCAAATGGGCCATAGAAATACAGAGCCTCGAAGTTACTTTCGAGCCTAGAAAAGCAGTGAAGGGGCAAGCCTTTGCTGACTTTATTGTAGAGATGACTCGTCCTCCTGACTCTCAAGTTCCAGACCAAGTATGGAAGGTATATGTGGACGGAAGCTCTACTTCAAATGGTTGTGGAGCAGGCGTCATATGTCAGTCGCCAGAGGGCGACAGGTACGAGTATGCTCTACGCTTCAGTTTTCAGGCTTCAAACAATGAGGCAGAATATGAAGCTTTACTAGCCGGGATCCGCATGTGCAAGGCGGCAGGGGCAAGAAAAATAGACGCCTGTTCCGATTCACAATTGATAGTGAGTCAGTACAATGGCGAATACGAAGCAACCCATCCGGCCATGATCAAGTATTTACAGGCGGTCCGACAAGCAGTCGGCTCCCTTGAGGATTTCCATCTGATCCAAGTGCCGAGATCAGAAAACAACCAGGCGGATGCACTGTCAAAATTAGCATCATCTGCCTCCTCTGATACTCCTCGAACTGTTTTTTGGGAAGTAATGGAGAAGAGAAGCATCGAGGAAAACCCTATTGGAATCCTAGATAGAAGCTCAACCTGGATGGATTCAATCAGGGCATATCTGACAAACGGTACACTTCCGGATGATCCTCAACAGGCGGCAGCACTGAAAAAACGAGCCACCTGTTTTGAAATGATAAAGGGAGAACTTCACAAAAGGGGGTACCTTCAACCCTTCTTAAAGTGTGTTACTCCAGAAAAGGGACGAGAGATACTAGACGATCTTCACTCTGGTTACTGTGCTTCTCATATAGGCGGTAGGACGCTTGCTCAAAGGGCAAGAAGGCAGGGCTACTTTTGGCCTACTTTGGAAGCAGATGCAATGGATATGGTGAAAAAATGTGACAAGTGCCAAAGGTTTGGCAAACTAATTCACCGTCCGGCTACTGACCTCACTACCATTCATAGCCCACTACCGTTTGCTAAGTGGGGCATGGACATTCTGGGTCCATATACGCCTGCTACAGGCGGAAGGAGGTACATACTTGTTGCCGTTGACTACTTCACTAAATGGGTAGAGGCGGAGGCTGTAAAGGGAATCAAGACGAAAGATGTAATTTCATTCATTTGGAAAAATGTCATCACTCGGTTCGGGGTTCCCATGTCTATGGTTTTTGATAATGGTCCCCAATTTGAGACGCCTGTTCTCAAAAGCTGGTTGGGTGACCAAGGAATTGCAAACTACTTTGCATCTGTCGGCCGTCCACAAGCAAACGGCCAGGTAGAAGCCTTTAATAAAATCATCTCGGACGGTCTCAAGAAAAAGATTGAACGAGCAGGCGGCCTATGGGCGGATGAACTACCACATGTTCTCTGGGCCATTAGGACGACTGAAAAAGGGGCGACTGGAGAAACTCCATTCCTCCTAACTTACGGTGCGGAAGCTGTTCTTCCAATAGAACACTGCGAGCCGACTCTTCGAGTAATGCTATATGACGAAGAGACAAACTGGGAAGCCATGCGCCTGGCATTAGACTCACTTCCTGAAAAGAGGGGCAATGCTGTCTTGCGCCATGAAATCTATCGCCTGAGAATGACTAGATCATACAACAAAAAAGTACACAGGCGTCCACTCAAAGTAGGGGACTTTGTACTTAGAAAAATGGAAGCAGTTGGTAGGGCTAATGAGTCTTGCAAACTAACTCCCAACTGGGAAGGACCCTACCGAATCTGTGAGGAAGTCAGGGACGGTACCTACCGTCTGGAAACACCAGACGGACAACCGTTGCCTCGAACTTGGAATGTAGATAATCTTAAGAAATATTTCTTTTGAATGATGTAAATAGTCAAGAGCTACTTAATAAAAGTTTGCACTTACTATTCAATTTTGTACTAAAAGGGGCACGCCTACTAACAAATAGTCGGCTACTCTCCATGTTTAATTTTTATTCTTACTTAAGAGGGGCATGCCGTCTGTACCTTTACAGTCGGCTACTCTCCATTGAGTATTTTACTCTATTTTCAGAGGGGTATGCCGTCTGTACCTTTATAGTCGGCTACTCTCCATTGAGTATTTTACTCTATTTTCAGAGGGCATGTCGTCTGTACCTTTACAGTCGGCTACTCTCCATTGAGTTTTTCACTCTATCTTCAGAGGGGCATGCCGTCTGTACCTTCACAAACGGCTACTCTCCATTTTCTCACCATATGGGCATGGTGTCTGGACATATAGTCGGCTACTCTCCATAGAAGAGGGCCGACTGGTTCCAAACACACAGCCACCCCCCTTATACTTAGCTAAAAAAGATTAGGGTCTGGCCGACCCTGTTCCTAACAGGCGGCTACCCTCCTCTTACTTAGCACCTACGTTCACCAAGAACTAATCAAGGCCACAGGCCGGATGATCAGACCAGGCGCCAAGCCAACTGATCAAATCTTTAAGACTAATACGACCTGTCCCAACATCATAGCAGGCGTCCGGCGGCATCCCTCCGGATGAAATTCGTCGCAGAGAGCAGCTCCCTTTTGGGTGGAACATTGCTCTATAAACTAATTACACGGCACCTATACGACTGTCCCCAAGGGCAACCACGTAGCCGTTTTTGAGACAAGGATAACTCTATCACTAACCAAACCAGTGGTAGCAGTTGACATCTGAGTCAGATGACCGCCTGTATTACTTGGGATAAATGCAGGGGGTACCTCTTGAGTTAATAGCCAACAAACATTGGCGAATCAAGGGGTCTAGCCGGCCTCCGCCGCCTGGTACCTCTACTTCTCAAGCAAGAGTGACGGCGACTGAGTAACTCCAACGTTAACTCATAGTCACTCCCTCAAATTTGGTATGGAACCTAAAACGTTTGAGTAGACCGCCTGTTTTTTGGCAAACAGGGGCACTCAAACCCCTATTCCTACTAGGTAACCTATTGAGTTAATAGCCAACAAACATTGGCGAATCAAGGGGATCAGCCGGCCTCCGCCGCCTGGTACCTCTACTACTCAATCTAGAGTGTGACGGAGACTAAGTAACTCCTATGTTAACTTATAGTCACTCCCTCAAACTTAGTATGGAGCCTAAAAGGTATGAGTCGTCCGCCTGTTTTTAGCAAACAGGGGCTCTCAACCACTACTCCTGCTAGGTTAACAAATTATGAGTTAAAAGCCAACAAACATTGGCGAATAAAGGGAAACAACCGGTACCCGCCGCTTGTTATCTCTACTACTCAGTTCCTTGGCGACTAGGTAATACTCATGTTTACTTGGTCAGACCACTTTCCTGTCTGCATTGGCGACTAACTATCCGTACCTGTCTGCAACTATCGGCCATGTAAAACAGTCGGTCTAGTGAACAATTGGATATTAGAATATTCAATACTTAGACAAATTTGAAGCAAAACAAAAATTCATTAAAAAGAAGCCGGTCATTAAAAACCGGCAAAATATTCAAAGCCCCGGCCCCCTGGCCGGGTAAATACAAAACAAACGGCACGCAGACCGTGGAAAGAATACATAAAGCTTAAGAAGGGGGCAGATCTTCAATATTAGCAGCTGCCGCCAGGTCAGCACTCTTCTTGCTGGACTCGGCTTCAGCTGCATCCTTTTTTGATGCATTACCCCCAAGCGGCACAAGCGCCACTACCGGCTCCTCCTCCTCCAACGCTTCCTCCAACGCCTCTTCCTCAGCAGCCGCCAGGATCTCTTGATTATATGTATCAGAACACTGGCGGTACGTTTTTTCCCAAGAGGCAAAGTCGGCATTGGGGAAGAGGCGGCCCCAAGTCATGCGCTGGATTTGAGCGGAGTCTTCCATCATCTCCCAGACCAACTCTTTCTTCTCTTGCTCGGCCTTTTCCGAGAGCTCCTGAGTAAGACTCTTCTCCTGGGTCACCAGGCGTTCCTTTACGTTGGCCAAGGATTTCTCCAAGGCTTCGTATGAGTACATTTTTAGGCGAAGAGGTTTCAGCTCGGCCTTGAGATTGGTGATGGTCGCCTCCAGCTCGCCATTCCTCTTCTGGGCCGCCTCTAACTGAGCCCGAAAAGCGGCGGTAGCCTGCGCCTGATAATAAAGAATATCAATGGTCAGAACTTCATTTTGGGCAATTTGAAACATTGCCTTATCACAGTCAGAGGCGGCCATAGCTTTTGCAGCCTTTACCTCTTTGTTCTTCCGGTCAAGCGGCTTGCGAAGGCCGTTCACTCGGAGCAGGGCCTAAGTACAAAGGAACAGGCGTCAGTTTCCAAACAAAAAGAAAACAGGCGTCCTGGAAATCAAATACTAAAAAATATGCTAAGTATACCTCAGCAAGGACCCCTGCAATCCCGTCTAGGTCAAGGGTGCCGACACCCCTGACCGCCTCCCTTTCAGCTGGAGGAACTGCCCTGATCATAGACTTGGCCATCTCTACCAAGTCAGGATCCTGAGGACCGGCTGCATCAAGCATAAACAAACGGATTAGACCTAGTAAAAAAGGGAGCAAGTCTAAAATTTACAAGGACAACTTCATACTTCTAGGCGGCCCAGCTGGAGTTTTAGAAGAAGTGGTCGGCTGTTTCTCAGCCGCCACCTGTTTCCTGGCAGAACCAGGAGAGCTCGCAACAGTCGTCCTCTGGGCCTTGGGGTCCGGCTGTTGGGAAGATGAAGCTCTTGGAGCACCCGTCTAAAAAAAAAAAAAAAGTCAGTATATGCATAAACACAACTCCAAAAAGAGGGTGAAAGGTTCGGAGCTCACCAAGGGTGCCCCCTTCTTGGGGGAGTCGGTTGAAGCTTGTTGCATGATGGAGGCCCGCAACATGGCCGCCGCAGTCTTGGAGGCGGTGATTTTGCTCATGGCGTCAGCTGCAAAAACAAACAGCAAAGTTAATAAAAGTCATAACAAGAAATGTATGGAACAACAGAGTATTCGACAGGCCGACTACCTCTTGAGCACCGACTGCTGAGGCCACAGGCGGCCAAAAAGTACTCGTCGTAGAGCCATTTGAAGCTCGGGACGCAGTGCAGGGGTACTTGCTCTCGTACCCCTGAAGTAGAGTCGACCCTCGACTCTACTTTAAAGAGTCCTTTATCAAGGATCTCTTTCTTAGCCTTGGGGGGAACAGGCGGCATGCTACGGGCGCCTGCAAGAAGGGGCGGATTCCTGTTCCACCTATTGAAGCGCTTGTTCAGCTCAGTGTCTGAACTCTCAATGATGAGGAAGGTGCTCCGTCAGTCCTTCCACTTGTTTGCTTTACCTCTCGTCATGAGGTAGCCCCTGTGGCTTGTCAATTGATACCAGCCGGTACCGCCTGTCTTAGGGGTCCGGCTGAGATAGTTCATATGGGCGAAAGCCTCGAAGCTCGGCTCCACCCCGTGCAGTTCGCACCCGGCCACATAGCCGAGTACGTTGACCCAGGAGTTTGGGGCTAACTGCCATAACCCCAACTCATACCCATCCAAGATCCGCTGAACAGCCGGATGTAATGGGAAGCGCAACCCTGCCTTGATGGCCGCCTCGTAGCAGCCAAAGCAGGCGCTATCATAACTGGTACCAGCCGGCCAGACGACTGTGTCTTCTGGATCCGGCACAAACACTAGAAAGTCGGGGCCCATGGTGTGGTTTGCAATAAAGCTCTCCACTTTCTCTTGCATGGCTGTGATCCGGCCCCGAGGTACCGTGCAGTAGTAGGGGGTATTTAGCTCTCGGTAAGAGGCGGATGGCTCCGCCCAATTGTCCCCCTTCTCAACTGCGTGAGAAAGTCTCGCCTCTTGCAGGCGGCTGTTTTTCTCTTCTGTGTCCAAAGAAGCATGGCCAGAAGAGCTTGACTCGGAATCGTCCTCTAACGAGTCCGAAGAGGACGACTCCTCCCCTCTCCCGGAGGGGCCCGCCTCCTCTCTTTGAAAAGGAGCAGAATTGTTAACTGTTAAATGGGAAGGGGTCACTATGA
Organism: Chenopodium quinoa; assembly: GCF_001683475.1. Classification (NCBI taxonomy): domain Eukaryota; kingdom Viridiplantae; phylum Streptophyta; class Magnoliopsida; order Caryophyllales; family Amaranthaceae; genus Chenopodium; species Chenopodium quinoa. The sequence goes on along the minus strand of NW_018744583.1, from coordinate 657,042 downwards.
CTCCTCCCTCAGAATTGCCGGCTTTCAGGCCGCCTTATTTCACTTCCACATCTGGCGCCTGGTCAGATGTTTCACTAAGCGGCACCCTGTGGGAGGAGCCGTCTGAATTTGAGATCCTAGCAGTCTTTTTCGTTCTGGCCATCCTGCTCTGCATAGACACAGATACAGTCGGACTTTGTATAAAGGGCAAAGATGGGTCCGGAAAGGGGCAGGCGGCACTCCTAGTCCTAGATTCAGCCGTTCCCGGTGACCGGCTGATCACTAACCTAGGTCGTGTCGTGTGCTTCCGTGGTGCCATTTCAAAAAAATAAAAAGAAAATTAAGAGTAAGAGAACCGACAGTTACCTGAACGAGTGACGATTGATGAAGTGCTGAAAATCCTGTGCAGTCGGCTTGTCAGAACAGGCGGTAGGCAGAAAAGGTCCAAAATGTCAGAGCAAGTTCAGGGGTCCGAATGTTCTCTCTCAAAGTTCTCAAGTGTGAAAATGACTCAAGACAATCCTCCCTTATATAGGCGAAGTGAGAAGGCGAAGGGTCACTTTCAGAATTCATAATTTGGGCGGGAGAATCTCTCGGCCTTTCGCCGAGTGACACCTGTAGAAGGTCGTCGCCTGTTACAGTGCGACACCTGTCACAGGTAACACGTGACCAGTCACGTGCCACCTGTGAGGGGCAAATGATTAGGGGATTTTTCTCCCACCAATCGGAATGCGCCACGTGGGCCAATCAGGTCCTGCCAAGTGTCCCCCAGTTGGAACTGTCAGGGCTTGCCACGTGGCACGCGCTTATTCGTCCACCTTGGACCTATTATTTCATGATATGTGGCATACTCCATGCCTAATGGAGAAACCGGCCACCCAGGCCCAACTTCCGAGGAAAGCCCAATCAGCCCTAGGTTAACCTAAACCTAGGATGGGCACGTTTCCCAAGGTTATAAATACCTCCCTTAATCCTCATTAAGGGGGATTACGAAAAAACACATTAATTACACACAGTAATAACCGGCTGATCTCGCTAACAAAGCAGATTACCTACATTAAACACTCTCACCTAGAGAGACCCAATCACTTTAATTTCCGCATTAATTACTCCTTAATCAAGTACTAACTTGACCGTTGGAGGCGGAGCTCCCACCACCAGGAGTCTCCGTTATTTTGCAGGTACAGGCGTCCGGTTCCAGTCTCGGAATTGTAACTCTCCTGCAGGACATCAGAAAACCCCGAAACAACTCCCACTGACCTTCTTGTAGATACAAGACTCATCTGGATTATTGATAAAACCAAACTTACTAATGGCTTCATCAAATCGTAGATTCCAGCTTCTGCTTGCCTGCTTTAGTCCATAAATGGACTTCTTAAGCTTGCATACCTGCTTGCCAGCATTTGGCTGGAACTTTGATTGCTAAATTCCATATTGAACTAATTTTTGGATTTAATCATTTTTGTGTTGATTAAAGTCCTTGAGTTCCAAATTCGACTTGACATGCGGCGCTCGATCTCGACACTCTAAGCTCGATATCCGACGTCTTTGTTCGTAAAACTCTGATGACTCATCAAATCCTTCGGATTGATTCGTCGTCTCGGATCGATTGTTCAATTGGGTTCGACTCGAAGGGTTCAGTCAAGATTAAGCTGTAATATTAATTGTACATTAATATTACTAATCGGAAGCGGCCTCCACCTAGGCATTCCGATCACTTGACCTTACTGGAGAATTAGCTATCCAATAATTTTGAACCCTCTATCGGAATAATACACTTGTTGGAAGGACACCATTCCTTTCATATTTATGTTTTATATGTATATTTATGCTTATGCTAATATATAATTGCGATGTTAGATGCATGTTTAGGATTTCGAATTTTGGATGATTAGTTTAGTTCACTTAAATCAACAAGCATGGAAACCCTAAGTCCTAAAGAATATTGAGTTAAATCTGCCATTCCAAAATGACACTTACGGAACTAATGAGAATAGTAATGGGCTTTTCCAAAGCAAGGATTACTACTTTCCTAGGGAATTAAGGTATGTTAGTGCGCTTGCTAAAGCAAGGCATCATATAAACGTGAGTTTTGGTTAAACTCAACGATATCAGTATGGAGTCCTTAGGTATCGTGGCAATGGAGATAAACGTCAAGAAAGCATTAGATGCAACGTTTTATCGAACCAAGAGTAGCTTAGAGCTATCAACAATTGGATTGCTTACCTTAAAATATCAAGTGTTAAGACAGGCCAAAGCATGCTTAATCACTTTGTGATTTTCTTGGAATCGTTTTATTCTCGCCTAAAATGGACAATTTTAAATGTGTGGATAAAAAGCTTAATAAGATTAAAAATTTGCATGTATGCTTTAAATTTCAAACTTATTGGTTTTATGAATGGTTTTTCATTGCAAATTCTTTCAATTAAAGAAACATGTCTGCAACTAATACCAACAACAACCAATTTTCACTCTATTCTATTCTTGATAAAGAGAAGTTGAATGGGAAAAACTTCCTTGATTGGCAAAGGAACTTGCGTATAGTTCTCATGCAAGAGCAAAAGGAATACCTTGATGAGGAAATGCCCGATGCTCCTAATGAGGAGGTCACTCAGGCTGCCCTAAACCAATGGCACGCTGCAAATCAGGATGTCAAATGCATCATGTTGGCCACAATGTCTCCGGATCTCGAAAAGACCTTCTTTGGAAAGGAGACGACTATTGAGATCATTTCTGAAATTCAGAACATGTTCCAAGAGCAGGCCCAAACTGAGCGATTTGAGACCCATAGGCAAATCCTTGAGAGCAAGCTCAAGAAAGGAGAGTCGGTCAGCCCACATGTACTTAAAATGATTGGATTATTTGAGAACATGGAAAGGCTTGATGCTGGGTATTTAACCAAGATGGAAATTGACATTATTCTCCACTTGCTACACAAAGGCTATGATCAGTTCAAGATGAACTATAATATGCACAGCATGGAGAATACCATCATCGAGCTTCATGGAATGTTGAAGAAAGCCGAGCAAACGCTCAAGGATGAAGGGAAGCATGATATGCTTATGGTCAAGAAGGGAAAGACATTCAAGCGCTCGGGCAAGAAGAAAGGCTTTAAGGGGAAGGGTAAGAAGACCTTTCGCCTAAGTCAAAAGCTACCAAGGGTAAGAAGGAAAAGAAGGTAGCCTCTTCTTAATCCAATTCCGAATGTTTCTACTACAAGAAGAAGGGACATTGGAAAAGGGATTGCCTCAAATTCAAGAAGGATAAGAAGAACGACACCGTTCCTTCTAGATCAGGTATATATGTTATAGACCTTAACTTTACTAGCAAAGCTTCATGGGTATTAGATACCGAATAACTCACACCTTTGTTCCAATGCTCAGGGACTAAGGAAAAGTAGAAGGCTATTAATGGGAGAAGTGGAACTTCGGGTCGACAATGGAGCAAGGATTGTGGTTGTATCCGTTGGGACACTTAGTTTGTCTTTGCCCTCTAGGCTTGTTTTAGAACTTGAAAATTATTATCACGTTCCAAACATTACCAGAAACATTATTTCAATTTCGGCGTTGGACGCCAAGGGTCTTGAATTTCGGATAAAAGACAATAGTTGTTCGTTTTATCTTGATAATGTTTTATATGGTACGGCACATTCCGAAAATAGTCTTTATGTGCTTTCACTAGACAAACAGGTTTATAATGTTAATGATACCACTAAAAGAGCTAAGACCGTTGAGTCGAATCAAACCTACTTGTGGCATTATCGTCTTGACCATATTAACGTCAAACGCATCAAGAAACTTCTTCATGAAAAGATTCTTGATTCATTCGACTTAGAGTCGTTTGAAAACTGCGAAGGATGCTTACTAGGAAATATGATAAAGTAGCCATTCTCCAAGTTGGGAGAGAGGGCTAGTGACTTATTGGGTCTTATACACACGGATGTATGTGGAGCAATGAGCACAACCATAAGAAATGGTTATCGCCATTTTATCACATTCATGGACGACTTTAGTAGATATGGCTATGTTTACCTTATGTCGCACAAATCTGAATCTTTTGAGAAATTCAAAGAATTTCAGAGTGAAGTGGAAAATCAGCTTGGCAAGAAAATCAAAGCACTTCGATCGGATCAAGGTGGCGAGTATTTGAGCTTCGAATTCTACAATCATCTGAAAGAACATGGAATTCTCTCATAATTGACACCTCCCGGAACTCCATAGTGGAATGGAGTGTCCGAAAGGAGAAATCGAACTCTGTTAGACATGGTTCGATCAATGATGGACCTTAGCGGATCTTCTATCTCTTTCTGGGGACACGCACTTCTAACCGCGGCACTTACACTGAATCGCGCTTCGTCAAAAGCTGTCGAAAAGATTCCATATGAATTATGGACGAAGAAACCTCCACGGTTGTATTTTCTTAAGATTTGGGGATGCGAATGACAAACCAAATGCTCAACCTATTATCCTGCGTTGGTCGCAAAGGCCAAGATCTCAACCAGACAGATACCTCGGTGTTGTCTTAACCGAGAATCAAGACATCCTAGTTATGGATGAAGATGAGCCAGCGACATAAAACAAGCTATGACAAGCCTCGACTCTGCAACATGACAAGAAGTCATGAAATCCGAGTGGACTCCATGTTTGAAAACCAAGTTTGGAACTTGGTTGAATTGCTCGAAGGTTACACACCTATCGATTGCAAATGGATTTTCAAGTTAAAAACCGACACATATGGAAATGTACATGTATACAAAGCTAGATTGGTGGAAAAAGGTTACAGGAAAATTCACGGCGTTGATTATGATGAAACCTTTTCGCCAGTCACCATGCTTAAGTCCGTCCGGATTATCCTAGCAATTTCCGCATATTATGATCATGAGATATGGCAAATGGACGTCAAAATCACCTTCCTTAATGGGATTTTGGAAGAAAATGTGTACATGACACACTCGGAAGGTTTTGTAGATCCAAACAAAGCTGGGAAGGTATGCAAGCTTAAGAAGTCCATTTATGGACTCAAGCAGGCAAGTAGAAGTTGGAATCTGCGATTCGATGAAGCCATTAGTGAGTTTGATTTTATCAAGAATCCAGATGATTCTTGTGTTTACAAGAAGGTCAGTGGGAGTGACATCGCATTCCTTGTCTTTTATGTCGATGACATATTACTCATTGGAAACAGCATTCCGCTTTGCGTGGAAAGTGTTTTTCAATGAAGGACTTGGGAGAGGCACAATACATATTGGGCATCAAGATCTAAAAGGATGATTGGATAAAGCCAAAGTACTTATATCGATAAGGTACTGGCACGATTTGATATGGAGGAAGCCAAAAGAGGCCACCTACCTATGTCACCTGGCTTAACTCTCAGCAAGAAACAGTGTCCGAAAACACCTGATGAGCGAGAGAGGATGAGCTAGATTCCATATGCTTCGCTTATTGGATTGATCATGTATGCCATGATATGTACTAGGCCGGATGTATTGTATGCCTTTAGTGCTACAAGTCAATACCAATTAGACCCAAGAGAGGCGCATTGGACTTCAGCCAAGAATATCCTAAAGTACTTGAAAAGGAACAAGGATAAATTTTTGGTCTATGGTGGGACTAAGGATTTGGTTGTTGAATGTTATACCGACGCAAGCTTCCAAACTAACAGAGACGACTTCAAGTCACAATCAGGATACGTGTTCTATCTTAATGGAGGAGCGTTCAATTGGAAGAGTGCTAAGCAAAGCACGACTGTAGATTCTACAACTGAAGCCGAATACTTAGCAGCTTCAGAAGCAGCCAAGGAGGCAGTTTGGATTCGTAAGTTCGTTGGTGAACTTGTTGTTGTCCCCTTAATAAAGGGACCAATAGACCTCTACTGTGATAATAATGGAGCTATTGCTCAGGCTAGAGAGCCAAGAGAGCATTAGAAAGTCAAACATGTCATGAGGAGATTTCACATGATAAGGGACTGGAAATCCGATGGTGAAATCATAATTTTCAAGATTGGAACGGACAACAATTTAGCCGATCCACCACTAAACCTTTGCCTCAAGTGAAACACAACAAGCACGTTAAGGCAATGGGAATCACTCATATCGGAGATTGACTTTGATTTCCTTATTTGTGTGTTTTAATTAAGTTGTGGAGATTTTAATGTAAAACACTAAGTTAAACCATTCATTTATGGAGTAATTTAATTTTTCTGTAAATTATTATTCCATTTCTATTTAATTGTGGTTTAGAATTAAATAGTGAGTACATTCGATTTGAGAATATTCAAAATAGGGTATCAAGGTCATGTCTTGGATAAAGAAACACCTATCAAGTGAACATTGAATATCATATCGAAATTATCCCTAATCAAGGTCATTTGAAAGTTGAAAGTTGGACGACTAATGACCGCATGAGATTAGTGTGTAGTATGATTTATAGCACCGTTTCTTGTGCTACAAGGAAAAAATTATCATAAATCATTTGAAAAGGTATGAGTTTGGAACTATACCGCATCGACCTATGAGAATACTGTAGGAGATTTAACAATCGTCATAAGTATATTACTCATTATGGCTATCGGATCCTCTTTCCTAGACCATGAGTACGTATTGTTAGTTCTCTTGTTTCAGTACTAGTCCGCTTTGATGTTGTCAAACGTCTGCCATACAAGGGGATTATAAAGGCAGCAGTTGGGCGGCTAGGGCCTCTTAGTAAAGGTTGCTGACAATGCAAGACTGGGAATGTCCCTTTATTAACAGTGGGGAACATGTCTTTATTGTTTACAAGGCCTCTCGAAGATCGAGACTGTGAAAATGCATCGCCGTGCTTAGATGGTTTTAGAAATCATCTGCTTATTGACAGTCGAACTCAGAAATCGAGAAACACTATTGGACATAATTAGGATGACAATGAATCTTACCTTATAGTTCATGAAGAGACATTAAGTGACATAGGTAACAGGTTATACACAATCAATACACTTGTCCGGAAGGACAAGTGGGAGATTGAAAGGAATAGTGTCCTTTGATCAAGTGTATTATTCCGATAGAGGGTTCGGAATTAATTAGAAAGCTAATTATTCAATGAGGTCAAGTGATCAGAATGCCTAGCTGGAGGCCGCTATTGATCAGTAATATTAATGAATAATTAATATTACATCTTAATCTTGACTAAACCCTTCGGTTCACACCCAATCGTGTAACCGAACCGAAGCGACGAATGAATCCGAAGGATTAAATATGTCGATAGAGATTTTAAAAACTAAGACGTTGGATTCCAAGCTTACAACGTCGAAACCGAGCGTAGTACGTCGAGTCAATTTTAAGAATCGACGAAGACAAGAAAAATAATCAAATGACATATCATGCTAAAATTACAAGGATAGCACGAGCCCTAGCCACGCCTCGGATCAAAGGCAAGTGGCTAGGGGCCGCAAGCACCAAACCACCAAGCCACCGCAGCCATCATAAGGTCCAACCAGCATAACGAGGCAGCAGTAAGGCTGACGCTTGCGTGCTACTACTATGGCCACGCCACTACTGTTGGGCCTGTGCGTGCTGCTGCGTGCTTGCGGTAGGCAAATGGTCTGGCTGCTGCTAGGCATGGGCTTGCGGCTATGGACCAGCAGGCCTAGCCTTATGGCGCAAGGCTGGCCTTGCTGCCTAAGGCCGAGCAGCTGCCCAAGCTGACCGAGGAAAGTGGGGGCAGCCCCTTGCCTTGCTCTTCAAGGCTAAGGTGGTCCTCCCACCTACTCCCTCTTTGTGTGATAACACTTGTCATTTGATTTTGTTTCATGGCTTTTAATTTAATTTATAATTAAATTCAATTCAATTTTTCCTTTTTACCAACTATCTTACATTGAAAGATGATGGGAATTCGTGGGCACTATTCCCTATAAATACCAATCATTTGGCCTTGGGAAAAGGCACTTGAGTTGGTGAACTTTAAGGGATCTCCAAAACCGAGAAAACCTTTGTTCATAAACTCTAAGTTATTTTTGGTCTAGCCCCGACTAAGCTTCAGGGTAAGGACCGGTTACGGTTCGGTAGCGAGGGTGTGAGCCGTTGGAGGTTCTCGCACTTGCGGAACTTAAAGCTTTTAAGTCCGAGCTCAACGGTTAAGCAAAGCACGCTACAATGGTGAACATTCTTTCTCTCTCTTATCTTATGTTTATGTTTATTTTGCATGCTTTTATTTATGTTGTAATTATCATGCATGCGATGCGGTTATCGGGTTTTGTTTCCGCGCGGTGTTGAACACCGCAAAACCCAACAGGAGGTGCATGGCAGTAGCTTGATTTTGCTCTTGGAGAAATATAAGATGAGAGGAGAGGAGAGTGAAAGAGAAAAAGCTAGAGAGCGGCGTGAATGGGGGTGGTAATGGGAAAGGACAAGAGAAAGAAGTAAGGTTTTGCTGTTATCCCAAAAAAAGTTGCTTAAGTGGTGGGCCTTTACACACATAAGAGACCTGTTAAGTAAAACCACTAGTCTCATATTTTAGTTTCTCCATCCTTTATAAACTATTGGAGGGCTCTTTGATATATAAGAGACCCGTTATCTCTAATATCAGATCTTTTATATTAAAGAGATCCGTTGTATTAACCAATAGCTCTTTTATCATAGGTCCCTTTGCCCATTTATGTAGTAGTGCAGAAATGAAGTGTGCGTTATATGGCTAATAATGAACGTGTTGGGTGCTTGGATCTGGACGTGTGGTCTTTGTGTTGTGTTATTGTGGATTCTGTCCATTTAATTTCATGTTTTTTTTTTTTCAATTGCAATAGGGTTGAATAAAGTCCAAGACAATATCAATCATTATAAGGATTTGTGATAAGGTCGAAGTTCGTTATCTGAAATCGGAATGCAAAAATCGAATGAGATTTCCAGAAAAATAGAGGGAGAAAGTTCAGAGAATAGAGGAAGAAGGAGAAGAATAACAAAATAGAGAGAGAAGGGAGAGAAAGTTAGAGAGAGAAGGAGGTTGGATTCAATGTAATTGATATTATGATTTCAATTACAATTTAATTAGCTTTAATATGCCTCAGCACATTACACTAAGCCACCGCTTTTCTAACAAAAAAGATTCTTCTCCAACAAACTCGAAAAAGAAAAAATAGCAAAGATAGCAACTCAGCAACATTATCTAACTTTTCCGCCTAAAAATAGATTTAACTAACATCCTCTTATATCATACCCTTTCCCTTTAACAAACTTGTCTTCAAGTCTCAGGGACACTAAACCCAAGGAAAAGAGCTTCAAATTCCTGCTCAGACATCCAAGAAGTCTCATAGGAAGGTTTGCCCTACCATTTCACCAAAGATTGCCTCACATGTCCAGCTGCAAACTGAACTGTGCGCTGAGCCACCACTATAGAGGGCACCAAAGGAGTGCATTCTGGAGAATCTTCTAAGATAGGAACCATAGCAACTGGAGGTAGGCTGCCTCTGAATGCTTTTAGCTGGGATACATGAAAAATGTCATGTTTCTTAGCTGAGCTAGGAAATTGTAACATGTATGCCACCTTCCCAATGAATGCAGTTACCCTAAAGGTTCCAAAATACTTTGGTGCAATCTTTTTGTTGCTTCTATGAGAGACTGATTGTTGTCTTTAATGTTGCAGCTTCAACCAGACCCAATTGCCCACCTAGAACTCTCTCTCGTACCTTTTTCTGTCAGCCTGCACTTTTATTCTATGCTGAGACTTACTCAAATTTTCTTTCAATAGCTTGAGCATTTCTTCCCTTTTCTAAATGCTTCTATCAACCACAACATTGCTACACTCTCCTGGTAAGTAAGGAAGATGTAAAGGAGGTGCCTAGTTGTAAACCACCTCAAATGGTGTGAGTTTGGCTGCACTATAAAAGTCTGTATTATACCACCACTCTGCCATAGGCAGGTATTTGCACCAACCTTTACGTTTCTCACTAGAAAAACACCTCAAGTAAGCTTTCAAGCATCTGTTCACCACCTCTTTCTGGCCATCTGTTTCTGGATGGTAAGCAGATGACAGCAAAAACTTTGAACCATGATGGGAAAATAACCCTTTTCAGAACTGGCTGAGAAATATAGAATCTTGATCACTTACTATACTCTTTGACCAACCATGTAACTTGAACACAAAATCCAGATAGACCTGAGCAACTTCAACTGTAGTATAAGGGTGTTTCAATGTCATGAAATAAGCATATTTACTCAGTTTGTCAACTACCACAAATATTACATTTTTACCCATTAACTTAGATAAACCATAAATGAAATCCATTGAAATATCAGTCCACACACTCTCAAGAATAGGTAGAGGTTGCAAGGCACCAGACTGCTGAAGTGTCATACTTAGATGCTTGATAGATCACACATTTTCTTACAAACTGACTCACATCTTTCATCATACCTCTCCAATAGAAAATACCTTGCATTGTCTTCCCAGTTTGGTCCTTGCCTGAATGACCAGCTTCTAAAGAAGAATGTTGCCAATTAAGTAGCTTCCTTTTCAAGTTCTCATCTGAACCTATCACAATTTTGCGATGCCTTTTTAATATTCTATCCTGGTATGTAAACCCGGGAATTATGTAACCTTGATCTAGTTTTTGCACCAAAGCAACAATGTTTGTATCCAGGGCATAAATAGCACTAATTTGCTGAGTCAAATTAGATTCAATGACAGACATAGCCAGAACAAAATTTTCTGAGCCTTTACCCTTGATAGTGCATCAACCACTATGTTCTCTTTTCCAAACTTGAACTGGATCTCACAATTGAATCCCATCAGCTTGGAGAGCCAAAATTGCTGGAAAGGAGTTGAGATTTTCTGCTGTAAAATCCATTTCAAGCTTTTCTGATCAGTTTTGACAATAAAATGAGCTCTTGTTAGGTATTGCTCCTATTTTTGGACTGCAAACACCATTAGCAACTCTTTTTCATAAACTGACAATTTTTGCCATTTAGAACCCAAAGCTCTACTGAAAAAAGCAAGGATGATTATCCTGCATAAGAACTGCCCTAATTCCAGTTTTGGAAGCATCTGTTTCTACCAATACTGCTTAGAGAAGTCAAGCAAGGCTAAGACTGAAGCACTTACCAGAGCAACCTTTAACTGCTTAAAAGCACCTTGAGTTGTATCATACCATTAAAAAGCTCCTTTTTTAAGCAAATCAATTAAAGGTTTGCTAAGAATAGCATACCCTTTCACAAACTTCTTGTAATATCCAGCTAACCCCAAGAAGCTTTTGAGATCTTTAACTGAAGAAGGGGAATGCCATGAATTGATTGCATTTACCTAGCTGGGACCTATTTCCACCCCCTTGTCAAAAAATAAAATGGCCCAAATACTCCACTCTAGCTGTCACAAATGAACATTTACTCAATTTTGCATACAAAGAGTGTTGAACCATGATCTTGAAAACTTCAGAGAGATGCTGCCAATGATCTGCTAGATTTTTGTTGTAAACCAAAATGTCATCAAAGAAGACCAGGACACATTTTCTCAAAAGTGGTTGAAAAACAGCATTCATCTAACTTTAAAAAGAGGATGGAGCACTTGTCAAACTAAAAGGCATGACTAAGAATTCATAATGCCCTTGATGAGTTTTAAATGCAGTTTTAAACACATCATTAGGGTGAATTCTAAGTTGATGATACCCAGCTCTCAAATCCAGCTTGTTAAACACCATTGCACCAGATAGCTCATCAATGATTTCATCTAAGACAAGGATAGGGAACTTATTCTTTATAGTCCTTTTGTTCAATTCCCTGTAATCCACACAGAGCCTCCATGTTCCATCCTTCTTGCCTACCAACACAACTGGAGAAGCAAAAGGACTTGAGCTAATCTGTATGACCCCTCTCTCCAACATCTCATGAACTAGCTATTCAATGACATCTTTCTGTCTGAGAGGATACTTGTAAGGCCTGATGTTGACTGCAATGCTATCAGGCTCTATGTTGATCCTATGATCAAAGATACCCCTACTTGGAGGTAGTGTAGTAGGTTCCTCAAAAACTACAGCAAACTGCTATTTTAGGGCTTTCATTTCTTCATGTTCCTCATGTTCATGTGACAATTGAATCAGACAAGAAGGGTTAGGTACATCATTAATACCAGTAACATGCAACAAACAAATCTGAGTTGCCTCACTCATCATCTTGACTACAGGCCCTTCCTTCACTACTTTAAGTTTTTGAGAAGGCATGCCTTTCAATTCCACCTCTCCCTAATTCACCTTGAATTTCATAGTGAGTTATTTGAAATTCCAAGAGATGGAACCCAAAGTACTCAAGCATTGTATGCCAAGTACCATGTCACAGCTTCCTAAGGGTATGAGTATGACATCAAAAGTGAACTCATGATTCCCAATTCTCCAAGTAAACCCTTTACAAACTGATTGACATACTAAATGATTAATATCAGCTACCAAAATAGTTGTCCTTCAATAGTATCCATTTTACAACCCAACTCCTGAGCTAATTGAATATCTAGGAAATTGTGAGTACTTCCTAAATCAATAAGAGTATGCAAAATAGTATTATGCACCAGAGCCTTTACTCTCATAGTGTGATAGTTATGAGTTCCAGTGAGAGCACTCAAAGAGATGCAAGGATCCAAGCCTGGATTCTCATCCTGTTCCTCCAACTCCACTATTGTTGCATCTACAACATCTAAACCTGGTATTTCAACTGCAAACAATTGTGGCTCTTCGAATTGACAAGTATGGTTCCTATCATAGGGAGCATCATAATAATAGCATAAACCTTTAGCTATTTTCTCAGCTCTGACATCTGTAGGAACATATTTATGGTTTCTAAATGGTTTGGTATTTGGTTTAGGGTTAGAGAAAGGCTTTAATAGGGGAGTAGGAAGCAATGGAGGTAAGGTTTGTGTATTTGTTAAGGGTTGGAGTGATTTTGTGGGTATATTGTAAGGTTTAGACTGCTTCTAAAAATTGGCAGTTATAAATTCATCCTGCAAACGAGCATACTCAACAACAGAGGCTATAGATTGGGGTTTAAGAGCCTTTATAAAGGGTCGAAGTCCAAGTTTCAACCCTCCAATGAAGCTTTCTAACAGATACTTCTCAAGCAATACATAATAATTTTGTAGCATAATAAATCAGAGGTATTCAAACTCATCAACGTAAGATTCAATGCTACTAGTCCGCTGTAACTTATTAAATTCCTCAACAACATTCAAACCCTTGTCATCCTTAAATCTGCTAGTCACATCTATCACAAAATCATTCCAATCAACAACAATCTTATTGGCCAAGTAACTAGACACCCAATTTTCAGCTTTGTCTATCATATTGAGTGAAGCTAAATCCACTTTCCGATCATCAGGAATTTTGCAAAGCACAAAGTATTTATAGCATTTTTTTAATCCAAATCCTAGGGTTGCTACCATCAAACTTAGGGAAATCAAGTTTAGGAGTATACCCAAGTTTTGGCTACTTAAAACGATCACCAGTCAGAGGTGACCTGTTTTCTTGATTCACTACCATGCTTTCCTAGAGTTGTTGCATCATCCTCATCAGCACATCAAACTTTTGCGTTGAGGCTGAAGTCTAAGATTCAAATTTCTTTTCCAAGGCAGCTAGTTGAGCTTCCATCTTAGTCACTCTAGTCGTTAAAGTGGGTGCCAGAATCAACTAGAGGAGAGACAGTAGGCTCCGATACCACTGATAAGGTTGAAGTTCCTTATCTGATTTCTGAATGCAAAAATCGAATGAGGTTTCCGGAAAATAGAGGGAGAAAGTTCAAAGAATAGAGGAAGAAGGAGAAGAATAACAAAATAGAGAGAGAAGGAGGTTGGATTCAATGTAATTGATATTATGATTTCAATTACAACTTAATTAGTTTTAATATGCCTCAGCACATTGCACTAAGCCACCACTTTTCTAACAGAAAAGATTCTTCTCCAACAAACTCGAAAAAGACAAAATAGCAAAAATAACAACACAGCAAAATTAACTAACTTTCCCACCTAAAAACAGATTTAACTAACATCCTCCTATATCAATTTGTTTCTTTATTTTTAAAAAGATTGGAGACTCACATATGAATATGAAAATTGAGAGTAATAAAAACACATGAAGGCTGTTGTCAAAAAAAAAAAAAAAAAAAAAAAAAAAACATGGAGGAAAACATACTTGGCTACCTGCCAACAATGAATCACAAGGTAGTAATTTCTAAATTATACCAACACATCTATATTGTGTTTATAAAATTACCAATTTATCAAAGATTTATTAGTGATCTACTAAAAGTAAACATAGTAACCCCTATACCATTTCTTTTGTAACTTTCAATATAATTGCACAGGTAACCCCTTAATTGATAATTAGGGAACCCAAATGTTAAATAAGTAACCCTTAAAACCCTTATTATTGACAATTTCGTGGTCGTATAAACCATTATTTACCGACAATTGAAAAACTGTCTTTTATCTGTCGGTAAGGAAGGCGATCCAAACCCGTATTTAACAAATAATCTATTCAGCAGTATATACTATGAAAGACAGTAGTATATAATGCGAAGTAGACACCAATAAGAAAAGGAAACCAAAAAAAAAAAAACACACGCACATGACGGTAGTATTCTAGGTAATGTTACTATCATATGGCATTACAGCTTGAATTATGATAGTTAAAGGATGGTTAAAGAATGAAAGCTCTGAAGTCTAGGTCCAGGGATCAAGCATGGGTACCACCTCTCTTTCTCTCTTCTCTAAAAAAAATGATAGTTAAAGGATCCTGAGATGTAATTTAAAGTCCCATGACGAAAATGAATTTAAAACAGTTTCTTGGAAGCAACAAGCTACCTGAGATGATCAAAAATCCCCTGACAAAATTTTAAACTTATGAATTTTTTTTTTTAGCGAAATAGAAGAGATGAAAAGCTTAGAATGAAATAAACTCAAACCAGTATCATGTTATATACACAAAGAAATCTGTTACAAGTGTACATAATCAATTAAGATGAAAAGCATCATCAACAAGAAATTATATAAACAAAGATTTTAACCATTCAAAAGTTCCATCCCCTCTCCTTCTCCCTTTGACTCTGCTTCTTAGCTTCCCTTGTAGCCATTCTTCTACCATTGCCCAACAACACCCTCTGTCCCAATCTTCCCCGACTTCCAATTGAGACTCTAACCTTCTCAAGTCCTACATTTACGCCTCCTTTCTTAAGCTGTTGCTGCATGGGAGATTTCCCTTTTTTCTGAAGACTTCGCCTCAGTACACTATTCAACTTTTTTACGCCACTCTTACAAGCTACGGGGCTGCATATAGCAGGCTCTAACAAACACTTATCTACCTCATTTCTCTCTTCTTTCTCGTTTTCTAAAGGTGGTGGAAATGGCAACGTTGAAGGGTGATCGAGTGTCATTGGTGTGCTGGGTAACGGAATTAAAGAATTTCTTCTTGGATTTGATGCTACAGGAATCCGCTGTGCAGTCGGGCAAAGAGAAGCTCTGCCTGTTTTTTTCGGCTGCATTAGTAGCTCACCTATCTCAGGATTATTTTCTTTCTCCGGGAGAAAGCTATCCGCCAGAAGAAAAGATGATGGTGTTTTGTGGTTGTTATGATCAGAAAATAAACGAGGAAGACTTGGTGAATCACTTGTGAGGTCATTGGCATTCTTCAGAGTTCCCAGTGTTTTAGCTACTAGAGGAGGTCTATTCGGTGCACTATTTTGGTCTTCAAACTGCTGCCGCATTTGTTGTTGTTGCTGCTCAGCAATTTTTGTGTCTACATGTTGTCGTGCCAACTTTCTCTCTACCAAAAGCTGTGCCTCAAGTTCCTTCAGCTGAAATATAAGACTTCTTACTCTTAGTAACGGTTTAAAATTCTCAAATATACAAAAATGATCTATTAGGCCAATAAGATACATTTACTGCTACTGTTCAATGGAATTTACTTTCTCCTATACAAGAAAAAATACCTTTTCTTGAAGGTTCTTGTTCTTCTGGTCCTTGTCTTTGATCTTCGACTCCATATTGTGGATTGTTTCCTCCATCTTCTTAATCTGCAAATCCTTCAATTTTGCCTCTTGCTTGGTCTTCTCAGCCTACAAGCAAATTAAAACTTGTTGAACTAAAAGATGATATTAATAATTAAAAAGAAAGCTGAAGTGTGGAATCATTATTACCAATTGCTTGTATCTGAGAAATTCAATATTATCCAATTGCTTCTTTGCTGGACCTAACTCAACTCCCTTTACCCTGCTAGCAAAGTTAAGAGAGCATATAGTCTCACTTAAGTCATTTTCATTGGGACTGATCTGTAAAAACATAAGCGCCTTGGAGTCTCCACCTACAAATAAAATTTGAAGGATCCATTTCAAATTGAGGGATTCCAGTTTTCTCCATAGCTCATACATTAATGGTCAAAACAAAAACAATAAAAAATAATACAAAATCTCATATTACCTAGAGAATCTTGAAGTAGATGGGTAAGCTTGGAGTTCCTGCGGAGTAATATGAATGTTAAAACAGGACCACATTGATATTATGATGTATATAGACAATCTGCAAGGACAACATTCACATAAATGATTGACAATGCACCTGAATGGTACATGTTGACTCTTATTTGCCAAAGCAGATATGACATCTCCAAGAGCCGAAAGAGATTTATTAATATTTTGTGCTTCCTTCAGTCGTTCACCTTGAGCTTCAGTTTTGGCTATCCGTTCACTGCCTGCTAGGTCAACCAACCACAACTTGCTTCTAGTGCATTCTCCAGTCAGCAAATTGTGTCCCTTTACCATTACACAGTGTATGCTGCAACAAATGTTAAAAGCATGATGTACATTGATGGTGTCAAAAGCAAGAAAGAAAGAGGGTAAAATAGCATGAACTCGGAAGCGAACCAGTGAGACCGGCTACTGTGCTCATTTGCATTAGTAGAGCCAACTGCCCTGGCATTACTTCCAGTTTGTAAAACATCCCAAGCCTCTCTAATGTTGCTTACATGTGCTTCAATCAATCCAGGAACATGAAGGACACCTTCACTGGCCTGCCTTATCTCAAGCCTAGAAAATCAATACACAATTACATATCCATTCTTAGTACGACATCATACCTTTATCACAAACATGATAATCAGTAAATAACACTCATAAAAAGTTCTATCAATAGTAATGCCTAATGATGATTCAGACGAAGCAATAAAAGTCAAAATTAAAAGGAAGGAAGTACAAGCCATTCATAAATTAACTAGAGCAGCTAATCAGGTAGCGATAACATGGTGAAATCTACTAAATACAGAATGGTCGAAAGTGGAAGCAGCATACAACGTTTTATATACTTCATGTATTTTATAACCAAAAATCATTATAATCAAATCAGAGGGAAAGTATCTTGTTGACTAACTAGCTCCTACAAATTGCTTGAAGTTTGGAGTAACCTTTAGAAGATTATGGGCCACACTCTTGGAGGCTCAAGAAATATGTTGTTAAATCCGTGTGAGGTGCCATTCAGGGTAAATTGCTTGAGTTGAAGGCACTGTACACTCATACTATAAACATATATAATTAACTCACGTATGATTTACGAGTTATATAGTGATATTTGATGGACCATGAATCCCACATGATCAACAATTTCTGACCTTATATCTATTGAAAGTTTCTGAATATTAAACATCCTACCTCTTTGAAGCTACACTAGGCTGAGTTCCAGAGGCTAACAAATCTCTTATTTGCTCATTGTATACCTCCAATACACTCACACATATTTCATACTGAAATAGCTTCTGTCTCTCACTCATAATTTCAAACAGTTCAGCAAGAGTCCTATAATTGACACCACGAGCATCCTCCGTGCCCTCCATTGTGAATGTTTTTCCAGTCCCAGTCTGCCCATAAGCAAAGATACAGACATTGTATCCATCTAAAACTGAGGTTGCAAATGGTGCAGTATCCTCGAATACATCAGCTGGTAAAGGAATAATAGATGGTAAATAGTAGAGGATTAGATTCAATGAATAACAATCACAGTTGAATGATTGATATAGAGAAAAGGTGATTATTAAAGATCAAACTACCTTGGCCTGCTTGCGGACCAAAAACAGCATCAAACTTGAATGTCTTACGTGGATGACCATTTGACTTAATGGTGAGTTCTCCATCTCTAGCAGATTCAAAATCAATGGCTGCCTTATCTCCCATGGATATTTCCTCAGGGTTCATAGGCCTGCAGCGACAGAAAACACGTATATTACCTGCAAGCAGAGCACAGGGTAGGATTAAGTTCTCAACAACTTAAAGTTAAGCAATAAAGTTTCCTTAGTCTTGTCACTACTAGATTTCGGCACAATGATAGACCTTTTAACTCCAGAACTTTGTTATAAAGTTCTTTTCTTTGTTTTTCCCCTTCACTGATTTTCCTCTTCAGCTCATCATGATATGAAACCTGCTGAGTTACTATGAACAAAGAGGAAAAAATAAAGTACAAAACTATCAGTAATTATTGTTACAAAACCATCAGTACAAATTGTCAGTAGATAGAGCACTAGTATTGTTACATGTGGCTTGCATAACAGATTTCAAGTCATCCATATCTCCAAGACAATCCTTGTATTTCTTTGCTTCTTCTGATAGTTTAATTTGATCCAATTTCAGAATCTGAAATAAAGGAAAATATTCTCTTAAGATTTCAGCAGACCATATATAAAACTTGGTCAATAAAATCGATATCAGTACCTTTAAATGTCTCTTTAAGACACTCAAGGAGGAGAGCCATTTGCTCTTTTCTTTGACTTGTCCTTCGACCGCAAATGCTGCATTATAATGAAAGTTCATCAATGTGCAAACCAAGTGCATTTGCAGAATAGACAGCATATAGAACACTCGATTACCTAATGAGCCAACGTGCATTGACTTGCGCATGAGCTCATTTTGGAGATCATGCAGGGATTTTAAGGCCTTTTGGCACTCATTGCTCTTGACCTCATTCTCTTTCTTCAGCTCTTCTATAGCTTTCCTTGCTTCAAGTAACTGCTTCTTCTGATTATCATATTCTCCTTGCAACTTCTTGATACCTCCAGTTGACTCAGACCCATATATATCCTGTGCAAAACCATTTGTCAAACCACAAATTAACACCCAAGTGTCGCGTCATATCTAACTACTAGAGTAATCCATGAGTGTGAGATAATTACTTCAGCCGAGTGCCAAAATGATGAAAACTTCGGAGACTCATGGCTACCCCGAGAAGCTTCTGCTTCAACTCCATTTATACCCTCCTCTAGTGACAACACAATGTTAGCTGCCCTCTCCTCAGCAGAACTCTGCTTCAGGATATCAGGTGAACCAGCACAGACAACCAAATCAGGCGCCGTTAACGAAAACCCCAACATCGACCTACCTGCAGTTATCACCAAAAATCAAAGTTCCGAGGCTAATCTCATCACACATGTAAATTGTAAACAGACAATGGAAATTCCTACATTACCATTGTTTGTATCACCCTTAATCAGATCAGTAAATCGCTGCGGACTAATAATTTCCAAGCTTTGATGCAACCCAGTAGATCCTAGAACATCAAATTTCACGCTTAATTCAAAATCATCATTTCAATCAAGTTGAAATCTCAGTCAGGCAAATTATCAAACATATAGGGTTCATGAAATACTGTAACATTTACTTAATAATCTGAAATTTCCTGTGATTACCTTCTGAATTTTCCATCTCTTTTGATTGAGAATCTGTATTAATCGAAGAAATATCTACAATAAATGAAACAAACCCAGACTAAAAATTCAACAAAATTAGGGTTTAGCGGGGAGAAATAAATTATTCTATACACATCCTGATTTCCGCATTTTAGGGTTCATAACAAACTAATAAATTCGGAAAACCCAGATTGAGAAAATTCATCAAAATTAGGGTTAAATTGGAAAAAAAATTATCAGGGAATTGCTCACCGTGAGAAAAAATTAGGGTTTGTTGTTGACGAGAGACATCAGTAAGAAGAAGTGGATCATGCCATTGATTGTGGTCCTCCATTGTTGTTGAAACTATGGAAGTTTGCGCTAGATTAATTTGAACTGAAAAAGATAAATAAAGAAGAAATGCTTTAAATTTAATTTGATTTGATTGAGAGGGAAAGTTTTAGGGGTGAATTTTATTAATGATTATTATTACGTTTAAAGCAGAATATTGCATTTCGTTGTTTTACTGTTTTAGTGAAAAATGACCGTTGTTGATGTTTAAATTTCAAAATCAGTGAATGCAGCATTGCATTGCTTAAAACCGGAGATGTTTTTTTTTTTTTTTTTTTTTTTTTTTTTTTTAAGGGGAAAAATGTGTAGCATTGGTTTATTTGAGTGCATCACTTGGGCTCTTGGCTAGAGGTGATCAAAGTTAGTCCGGCTTGATTTTGGGCGGGTTTTGGACAGAATTTTTTGGTTCGAAATTGGGTTAGGCCTGGTCCGGCCCAAAAATTTATTGAGGTGCAAGGCTTGCACATATGCGACCAGCTAGTGCGTGTGGGTAGGAGGCGTGTGCGCATGATGCGAGGGTCAGTGCGGCCATCATGTGTGGCTCGCTAGCAGCACGCATGCTGGCTGTGCTAGCGATGCGATGCGAGAGAGAGTGTGCATGGTGCGATAGGCAGTGCTAGGCTGCGAGCAGCAGCAGTGCCTAGCACTGGCCAGCACCAGCGCCTAGCATGGCCTAGCACCAAGCATGCGAGGCTGCTGGGCAGCACCATGCTAGCTGGCTGGGCTGGCCAGCACCATGCTAGCTGGCGTGCTAGGTGGCAGCAGCCAAGCATGCCCCTTGTATGTGGCGGTTTGAGGGAGTGGGGACCAATTGGCTTAGAGCATGCCTTGGGGATCAAGGCAATGGTCCCCCCCCCCAAGGTTCATGGTCCTCACCTAACCTTCTCTCTCTATTTGACACTTGTTGCATTGTGATTAGTTTTGTTTAATAATTTATTTTAGAAATAAATTAATTAGCAAAATACATTCTCCCACATTGGTGGAGGATGAAAAATCAAGGGATCATTTCCCTATAAATACCAAGCTTGGTATTGGGATTTGAAACAACCTTAAGTGGAATTAAAAAGGCAACTCTAAGAAAAGAGTAAACCTTTGATTCGTAAAACTCATAGTTATTTTGTCCGGGTCTTGACTAACCTTCAAGACTTAGGACGCTCGGGTCGGGTCGAGGATACGATCCGTCGGAGATCTCGTCTTTCCGGGATTTTGAAGTAAGAGCTCTTTAGGAGCGAAGCACGCGTCAAAGGTATAATTCTTGTCCTTAATCTTGTTTGATTAAGTTTTTTATGCATGTTTAATTGCTTTAATTAAGGGGCGGGTCTTGTTGGGTTTCCTTCCGCGTAGTGTCGAGTCACTACGAAACCCTACACCAAGTTGCTTTAGTGACCTTTGATCACCCATGTTTCTTTGATCAGCCATGCTTTGTTGATTATGGTTATTGGCAAATAGGTTGGGAATTGAGCCTATGGATGGTTCACGTTCCTCACTTGAAGTGGGTGAAGATGGGGTAGGGGAACTTCTCACTTCCTCTTGAAGTGGGTCTTCACCTCTCTCCCTTGCTTGTATCCTCAATTGGGCCAGAGTACGCTCTAGCTCGAGGTCTAAGGACATCAAAGGCTTAGAGCAATTAAGCCTCCTGTGCATATACAAAGCTAAGAATAAAGTGAGCACTGACAAGATATGGAAAAAAAAAAGAGCGGAAAAGAACTAGTCTTAACAAGAAAATAAACACACAATGGAAACCGTTTCCCCGGCAAAGGCGCCAATTTGACAGGCGGTATTTTAGGTCGTTACTAAGACACCTCTATCAAATGATATTTCTAGTCCTAAACATGCAACTAAAAGAGTATAGAGGCAAGTTAAGGGTCGAACACAAGGAAACAATTAAGCACCGCTATTTATCTCCTAATGTTAATCTAGTTCGATCTAGAAGTATGGTGGGTAAAGTAATGACTGAAGGGGATAGAATAACAATTAAAACAAGCACTAGGGGGAAGGATCAAACATGCTATGAATTCAACGAAGTTAGGCATCGGAAAATAGGTTTACATGTAACCCAAGCAACTCATACAAGGCAATGTCAAGAATACTCTCTAATCACCTATCGGGATTAAGAGCTATCCTAGCTAGCATACACTTACACTATCGTCATAAGGCATACAAACTAAGGTCATGCAATAATCAATCACCTAATGACTATTCTTAAATCACACTATCGTCATGATTTAGTTCAAGTCACTCAACCACAATATGCATATGGCCATAAACATGGAGTGGCTAATAAGTATAAGCACAAGGAAGATTTAATCACAAATATTCCAAATTAACCTAGCCTAACATACATCAAACTCAAAGCATATCTTCACCAAACCCCTAGCAACAAGAAACTACTCACTATCCATAACTACAACTACAATCATACTAAGCAACATTATAACCAATGAAATAGTAAGAAAGACAAGGTTTTTATCAACTAAACTAACAAAGGTAGAAACTTTAATCATAAAAACAAGAGAAAATAGAGAAATATACCAAAACGTTCATTGAAATCCAAATAAAGAACCATACATCATCCAATCTCCAAGCTTGACCATACATCAATGTTGCAAGATACTTCTCCAACACTAACAGTAAAACTAATGTTGATGGGCAATGAAATTACACTAAAAACACTCAAGATTGTTCAATACAAAAGTGGCTAAAATAATAACCTAGAAAAATTCCTAAAAAGCTCTCCTCCAAGGTTTCTATGCTAAAAAATATCCTAATGATAGAATGTTGTCCCAATTTAGCCGTTTTGCCTCCCTTTTGTTGATTGGACTGAATTCGGGATTTGAATCCGCATCAATTAAATGATGGCGCGGCCACTCCTTGAAATGCGCGCCCGCTCCAATGTGGGTATTTAATGGTTGATCCAGCTCATCAGCGCGCCCGCGCTTATAGGTGGCGCGCCCGTGCCATTTGTCTGGTGTGGAATTCTTCCCGTTTTGCCCTTGTTCCTTCCATCTCCGAATCAACGGCGTCCACCTACAATCATGGAACAGGAAGGCAAAGAGTAATAAAACGAAAGGGGAGGGGAGTATAGACTACCTAAACCACATGAATACACATTACGCATCACAAAGGTAGAATACTCCCACTAGGCGGATCATAGCAAAAACATACTAAAATGGACCGAATTATTACTAAAACTACTAGAAAAGACTACCCTAAGAGCGACATAAATGTCACTCATCAAATTCCCCCAAGCTAAACCTTTGCTCGTCCTCGAGCAAAGCTAAGGGCAAAGAAAAATAAGAAACAATTATTCAAACACAAGAAAAATAGAAAAGGAGGGAAAGGAATTTACACTAACTAACTTTCGTAGGAATCACGGTTGTTTTTAGCATAAACAACAAGCCATTTAAACCTCAAAGTCGCCAATGAGGACGAGTATGCTCTCGTGGGGGTTTCCAAAGAGTTTAACCCACAACTCTTGGCAACATGCTAAAAACAAACCCAAACAAAGGAGCAAATAAAGAAGAAAATCAACTACAAACACGGAACAAAACATGGAAATGAAGAGCATATTGAAAAGATAAGCATAGATGGATGACAATCTTTCTAAGCACTAAGAGTAAGCACGTTTTTGGATGCCAATGGTTGATTGAAAGATAAGTTATGCTAAGCATAGAGAACTCTAACATGCTCCACTCCACCCGCATTCCATACATTCTTACCGCGTTCCCTCATTTAGATTCAAATCCACCCTCCAAGGTAGCATCTCATGACTCCACGAAGGAGCCGAAACAAATGAAACAAGGGTGACCCGACATCTTACCAAGTCATGCTCTCTCCATATGCTTGAAATCTAGCTCCCTCCACCGACTAGTGACTCAACTAATCCAAGTCAAAAGGACTTTAAAAGGGGTTGTAATGTAGGCTAGGAGGTAAAGGTGAGGAAATATATGAAAATTTGGTGGTAAATCCTAATTGTGAAGCAAAGAATGGCGCCAATTCCCGAAAATAACGTAGAATATCACCAATTTTCAAGCAAAAATACATCTCCCCCAAGCTTATTCAACACAATCTCACAAAACTATAAATAAAATCCGTAGAACCTCTCCCCCAAGCTTGAATTGAGTATTGTCCTCAAAGCGCAAACTAGGGAGGACACTACATCAAAATCTTTTTGCAAATTTTCAAATTTTTTTATTTTCATTTTTTATTTTTTATTTTTTTTATTATTTTTTTTAGCTCATGCTTTTATCAACCTTTATTACTTTGTCCTTGCCTTTTATAACTATGGACGACTTTTTCTTAAATTCACATTTGCTTTTAATAAACACCAAAAATATCGAAAACAACCTTACTTTTCATATCAAACCATCACCTTCCAACTTATCAAACCAAAATCACAACAAACTTTCATGGCTCAAACTTCACAATTCTACGGGTGAAGAAAATGAAATAGAAGGGCCATAGGGTTTGTAATATGCTACAAACAAGGAGGTGTAGGCTCAACATGGCTAGCAAGGGGGATATGCAAATGAAATTACAAGGAAGCAACAAAAGAAAAGCTAAACCTAGAAAAGCAAAATAATCATTGAAGAAAATGCCTTTGTCCTCCCTAGATTTAGTTTGGTCGCGATCTCGGGTAGCTAGACATCAAGTTCTCGATCTAAGCATGCCTTGGTAAGGATCCTATGCCGCTCATACAATAAGTGTTGGAGGCTTGAACAGTAAAACTCACATCGGGTTACAAAAACTACCTTTAGGGCTTCAAATCCCCCAATGAGGGCAACACCTTCTTACCACAAACAAGCGAATTTGGGTTCGGTGGGCCTTAGGAGTTCTAGCACAACTACCTTAGCATAGACATATCTTAGAGTCAACCAATGGAAATCCAAGAACGCGGAAACTTTTAATCCTTAGGAATAAAGACATTCAAGAACGCAGGACCATTAAGTTTTTTTTTTGAAATCCAAGAAATTGGAAATACAAGAGGAAGTAAGCATAATCAAATATATCCCAATCGAAAAACAAGTGGCCGTTAGATATCAACATCAACGGCCCCAAACACACTAGGTGTTAATAGCAAACATCCTCGAATCATTCAACTTCCATTAAACTACAACTATCCTAGAGCACACCAACGAAAAATAGAGTGAAGGAAAGAAAAAAAAGGAAAAAGAAATATCTCATCGAAATGACGCCCAAGTAAGCATATCCGAAGTGAAAGCATGCATCCTAAAAGGGGTGAGTATCCAAATAAAGAGAAAAAAAAACTATATACATAAAAGGGTTAGCCTGAATGAAGGTTGAAAAAATGAAAAATAAAGAAATAAAATGCTACTCTCATTTGGCTTTTTTTTTTTTTTTTTTTTTTTTTTTTTTGTAAACTTTTATTTTTGCTTCACTATAAACTAATCTACCCTTGACAAAATTTCTAGATCTCCTCCAAAATCAACATTACCTCAAAAATCATCGAACCATATATACACACCTGCACTGGTCAATCGCCATGTCGGCGAATACCAGTAATCTTAATCATCAACAGGAAAAACGGGGGGGGGGGGGGGGGGGGCGGCGGACTCACCGGTATCCATCAAACCGAGAGAAGCGTCCCCAAAACAGCATCATCATCAAAACCACATAAAAAACTCATCAACAATATTAGTGAACAGGGGCAAAATCAACCAAAGAAAACAGTTATGCAACTCAGTAGAATCAACAGCATAAAGGTACAAGTAAAACAATGAAAGACCGGCAGGCAAGCAAGTAAGAATCCCAGCCAAGTCACTCCCTACCAAGAGTATATCTCCTACTCATCAAAATAAGCATACAAAATCAGGGGAGAGAGATATACTCAAGGGACGTAGCCTACTGGCCACTAGAGCTGGGCTCACTAGGTGAGCCAGGCCGACGTGACGGCTCGTCATAAGTGAAGCCACTAGGGGGGCCGAAAAGGCCCCAACCACCGTCAAAGCCCGGCGGCCAACCGTAGTGACCTATGTAAAGATGGTGGCTTGCTGTGACTCATAAATCATAGAGGGCCTATCCACAGCTGAGTCAAAGAGGGCCTGCTATTGCAGATGGTGGCCTTGCTGTGACTCATAAATCACTTGCAACTGTCTAGCTATGTTAGATAGCTGAAATGTACCTGTACCTGTGAGTTGCTGGGTAACCGGCTGCTGTTGCTGCTGCTCCTGAACCTCCTCCTCATTACCTATCCCTACGTCATCGTCCCCATCAACATCGGTCTCTCGCCTGCTATCTCTCAAAACTCTCCACACATTAGAGGACTGACGCGTAAGGGAGGTGAAGTGAGGCTTAGGGAGGAAACAATGGTGGGCTCCTCTAACTAGCCACCTAAAAGCATTGGGTTTGCCGTGGGAGTAAATATCCCCACTACTACCTACGGCCGTGCATAGATGTAGAAGGTCAATGTAACCTAACTTGGTGGCCAATCTAGTGACCATCGTCCCGCAATGTATCTCCCCTGGCTTTTTTCCCTTTGCTATGTGTTGGAAAGTTTGCATAAAGAGGAATCCCAAATTCAACCTCAGTGCATGCTCTCCCTTTGTGGCTATCCACAGGCAAAGGACCTCTTCCTTAGTCAGTTTTCCTAGGTCCTGTTTACTAATGATAGAATACCCTAATAAACGGTGTAGGATCCTAAGGATAGGGTGCCAAATCTCACTGGCTATGGAAGTCCTAGTATGGAACTCATTTTTACCTAAAATGGAACGCCACCAAGCGTACTCACTATACTCCCTAAAGTTCTCATAGAGCGGGTAGAGGAGGTCTGCATCTGAGTGAAAATCCAGGGCTTGGTTGAACTGTGCCAGTGACATAGTGTGGGGGTTGTTGAAGAGTTGGAAAGATATCCGAAAGTCGTTGTCTTCTAGTGTGTCAACTTGAAAAGACGAGAAAAACTGTAAGGTGGGTTCTTGGTAGGTCATGAATGAAGAGTTTACAAATGACCCTAGTCGAAGGTTGTCAAAAAGAATCCACAAATCATCATTTATCCCAAGTTTTATCATGTCTCCACGATGGTAGTGCCTAGAAGGTCGCAACTTTCGTTTTTTCATGTCAGAGTATATAGAGGAGTGGCTTTTGTTTAAGAATTTTAAGGTGGGTAAGACATTGGGTTGGTCCGACTCTGTGTTTTGGGACGATTGTCCAGACTTTGCGGTTTTTCTCTTCTTCTCAATCCTTGGACTCATAACTACCCACCTCTCTTTTTTTTTCTTCTGTTTTCACTCCTTTTTCAAAGCCAACTCCTGGCTATTTCCACCCTTAGCCTCCAAAAAACCACAATGTACCTGTCTACAAGCAATAATAATCCAACCAACACAACGAATATATCCAACAACAATTTCAACAAAATCCAGCAATATTTTCAACATAATTAACGAAATCTCGATAATAACCTAAGATAAGAAAAATCCTTGCTTTAGAATTAATCAAAAGAGAATAATTAACGAAGGAATTTGAATACCTTTGCCTTTATGCGAATAAATTGCTGCTTTGGTGTCGAATTGTGGAAGATTTTGAGTAGCAAATAAGTTCGTTGCGGTTGGTGTTTCAGGGTTTTCTATGTCCCTTGGGAGAGTTACAACTTCAAGGCTGGAACCACGCACCTGTACCTACAAGATAACAGAGACTCCTTGGGTAGGGAGCTCCGCCTCCAACGATCAAGTTAGCAAATGAAGGAGTTGTAATGCGGAATGTAAATAGGTGTCGGATGCTAGGACGGGTCTAATAGGCGGTACCGAGTGGTGAGTGATTGTCTTGGGATTTGTGCAATCCGTGTGTTTCTTGTGAACAGTCTCTGTCATAAATGAGCATTTATGACATTATTTATAGCATTGGGAAGCGTGCAAGGTTCTAGGGTTTTTGGCCAACCCTTGGACTGACTAGGCTTTCTTGGGATTTTGGCCTAATCTGCTACCTGTTTAGGTAAGGCTGACGGGCCACATGGCATAACGTAGGAAGTCCGTGGTGGACCAGCTGAAGCGTGCCACGTGGTAGGTTCTGATAAGTCCAGCTGAGTGACACTTGTCAAGACATGATTGGTCCACATGGCGAGGGGTGATTAGAGGGAAAACCCCCCTAATCATTTGCCCCTCACAAGTGGCACGTGACCTGGCATGTGTGACGTGTGAAAAGCGTCGCCCAATGGGGAGGCGACAGGTGTCAAAAAATAGCTTGGCCGAGTATTTTCCCGCCCAAGTTTTTGAATTTGAATGTTCTTCTGCACTTTCTTTCCCTATAAATAGGGCTGGCCAACAAGTCTTTTGTTCACATTTGTTCACATTATTTCCTGAAAGAGATCTCTTGGACCCCAACTATTTTGTGATTTTACGGAGCAGTCGTACCCCGCCGCTTACTGTCTTCTCGGACGCCTACTTTCAGTCTACTTCAACTTTCAACTTCAGGTAAACATCCATTCTCTGAATCTTTTTCCTTTTTTATTTTACAAAGTATGGTGTCTCAAAGACACTCGGCACGACCTAGGTTGTTGATAAGTCGGTCACTGGGGACGGCTGAATCCAGGACTAGGAGTGCCGACTCCACTTTTCTAGGACCACCCTTGTCCTTTTCACAGCATCCGACTGTTTCCATGTCTGTGTAGGACGTCATGGCAAGAATCAGGACTACTGGCCGAATAACTAACTCAGACGGCTCTTATACTCATTATGACCTTCCTGAAAATAGATCTAGTACCCTTAGCACTTCTGGAGTCCCAAATTTGAATGACCATGGGGAGTCGTCCTCTAAAGCAGAGACGGCTCCTTCAGTAAATGATTCTAGGGAGTCGTCCTCTGAGGCAGAGGCGGCTCCTGCTGGACCTTCTGAGCCAAATGATTCGTCTGACTCTAGTGACGAGTCAGACACAAGTAATGAGAGCCGGAACTCTTTGGACTCTGAAGAGCTATACTCTAGAATTCACACAGCTAGAGAATCTTTGAGTGCGAAAATGGGGGAGGACTGGGCCGAGCCCATGGCTTCCTACCGAGACTTCTACGCCCCTTATTTTCACCATGTGCCTGAAGGGAGGCGGAAGGTTATGATGGAGAGATTTGGAGAGTTCATCTCCAAGCATGTAATGGGGGACGAGTACTTAGTGTCGGTCCCCGATAGAGAGGATACTGTAGTTTGGCCGACTGGTTCCAACTATGGGGACCAGTGTTTTGGTTGTTACGAGGCGGCTATTAAGGCCGGCCTTCGATTTCCTCTTCACCCGGCCGTCGAGGCCATTTTAGACGGATACCAGATTGGGCTGTGGCAACTGGCCCCCTATTCTTGGTTCAACATACTCGGCTATGTGGCCGGGTGCAAAATGCATGAAGTAGACGCCAGTTTCGAGGCGTTTGCTCAAATGAATTACCTCAGTCAGACTCCAAAAGAAACGGGGTCCGACTGGTATCAGTTGACATCCCATAGGGGATATGCCATGGCACAGGGTAAGGAGAACAAGTGGAAGGACTAGCGGACCACCTTCTACATTATCACTTGCCCTGATAAGGCCAAAAATGCCAAATACAACAGGTGGAATAGGGATCCACCCTTCGTAGCCGGCAAAGACCTGCCACCTGTTCCTTCCAAGGCCTAGCGCGAGATTTTAGACGCTAGCTTGTTTAAGGTTGACATTCAGGCGGACCCTGAATCTGGGAAGAAGGTTTTTCTTCCCCAACAATATGTTCCCAAATACAATTGGTTATATGATGGGACGTACTTGGCCGCGTGTGGGCAAAGTATCGAAATGCCTGAAGGTAGCTGTCAGCCTGTTTTTCGTATTGAATTTGTCACTTGTTTAGTTTTCTAACTCTTGGTTGTTTTGACGCAGCTGAAGCAATGGAGAAATTTTCTGCTTCAAAAAGGGCAGCAGCACAGTACCACTCGGCGGTTTTGGGCAAGCGCCTAACCGAGGAGTCGCCAGCCAATCAGTCGGCTGGGGTAAGACTTCATGATTGAATCCAGTCTCCTTGTCTTTTGTTTTTCAGTAAACCTTACTGATTGAATGATGTTTTCTTGTAGGACCAGTCGACCCCTCAACTGCCGCCTGAGAAGGCCAAGAAGCAGGCGGGAAGGGACACGAGCACCCCTCTTCGTCCTCGAAAGCATGTGGCGACCAAACCTGGGTCGTCCCCTGCTGCCAACTTCCCCTTAGAGAAGAATAAGGAGAAGGCCAAGCAGCAACAGGAAAAGGACAGGTATCCTACAGAAAAGAACAAGGAGAAGGCGTCTGATGGTAACTTTATTTTCACGAATTCTTTGGAAATTTTTTTAACTTTGTCAGTCGGCTATTAACCATCCGTCACTTTTTGCAGGTGCTCATTTTCCTCGACCAGACATTGCTGCCATAGCAAAGACTATGCTGCAGGCCGTCCCTTCCCAAGAGAAGGAAACGGTTAGAGGGTTCGACACCCTTAACCTGGATGGCATCGTCACCTTGTTGGCCGAGGTATCTTTAAGTTCTCACAAACTCTTTGCTTAATTTTGAGAGAAGATCCTTTAGCTAACCGACTATTCTTTTGTTTTTGATTAGTCGATACTGCGGGTGCATGGTCTCCGTCGGCCCATCCAAGAAAAGAACAAAGAGGTAAAGTTTGCCAAAGAGCACGCCGCCTCCACCATGGACAAGGCCATGTTTTCTATTTTTCAAAATGAAGTTTGACGAATGACATATTGCTTGCACAGGCAGCTGCTAATCAGCAAGTGAAGGACGACTTGGAGGCAGCCAAAGAAAAGATAAAGGAGCTCAAGCTCAAAGTCTCCGAGAACTAGGGGAAGGCCAACGCCCATGACAAGGCTGTGAAGGCGGAAGAGGGCCTGAAATCCAGCAACGCCCGCCTGAAGCAGCACCTGGCCAACCAGGAAAAGAAGCTGGCCCAAAAGTATAAGTCGAGGTTTGAAGAGGAGAAGAAAGCCCTGGTCGCTGACATGATGGAAGACTGTAGCGCCATCATGAAAATGACCTAGGACCGCCTCTACCCAGACATCGACTACTTAACATGGGGGAGCCAGTTTTTCGCCTGCACTCGAGAGCATGACGAGGCGGTCATGGGAGGAGGCGACGACCAGGAGGAGTCCGAGTCTTCTTCTTCTTCTGAAGAGGAAGTGGCGGTTGCTGGGGCTAAAGGGGAATCTTCAAAAAAGGCGCCTGAACAGGATCAGGAAACTGTTAAGAGCAATCAAGTGTCCCCTCCCCAACAAGAGAAGGCGGCTGCTGAAGGCGAGGTCCCTCCAACTGTTTAAGCTTTTCTATATGCAAACTTGATCCGGCCTGCGTGCCGTGTATTTGTGTATCTCTTTACCTGGCCAGCGGGCCGGGGCTTCTGAATATTTTTCCAGCTTGTCTGGTTTTAACTTAACTTTGCCAGCTTGTCTGGCTTTAATTTGATATGATTTGACAACTGTTGAGTCGTCTTTTGCTGTTACATATGCTGTTGTTTTTTGACTTTTGTTTTTGTTGAATTTGCCAAACATTTTGCATGTCGTGACTTAATAGCCGCTTGTATGGCGTATCCATGTTAAGCTTTTTAGCTAAACTTTTGGACCCTGATGCCGACTGCCCTTGCCCTTGGACGACTAGGTTACTTCTTGAAAAGAGAGTAACTAGTCGGCCATAGACAGTCGGATCCCAGTAGCAAACATAACTAGTCTTGAGTGAAATGCACTTAGTCATAGGGGTCGCCTAGTTCTTAGAGAACAGTCGGCTAGCTTTTGTTTTATCAATTGTCGTAAGTTCCTTGGTATGTTTACGAGAAACATAGTAGGATGCTTATTGTTTGGACGACTATCAATTCAGATGGGTGTATCAGTCGTTGTCACATCCAGTCGGACACCGAGAGGTCCTTCTAGGTTGTTCAGATTCATTTAGTATTTCTTAGTGGGATTGTTTGTTTGAGTGCCTTTTTGCCAAAGACCAGGCGGATTGCTCAAACTTTTACGATTCCAGACCAAGAATGGAAGACCAACTATGGTTTAACTATGATGTTAACCAATCGTGGTTGCTCCTAATCCTGAGTAGTAGAGGTATCAGTCAACAATGGCCGACTAATCACCTTAATTCGTCAACTTTTGTTGACTATTAACTCAGAGGGCGCCTCCTGTACTTATCCCAAGTAATACAGGCGGCTATCCGACGCAGATTTCAACTGCTGACACTTATGAAAGTGTTGAGTTATCCTTGTCTCAAAACGGATACGATGTCCTTGGGGACAGCTGTATAGGGGCCGTGTAAGTAGTTTATAGAGCATTATTCCACCCAAATGGGAGCTGCTCTCTACGACAAATCTCATCCAAATGGCATGTCGTCGGGCGCCTGCTATTTATTGGGACAGGTCATATTAATTTAAAAATTAAGCGTAATCAAGCGGCTTGGTGCCTGGGTTGATTAGCCGTATGGTGGGAAAACAGGCGTGCCCTTTAGTAAATATGTGTTAGAGGGTATCCGTCTGTCTTGGGATAGACGAAGTGTACTCCTTTTTGAAACATATGAAAAGAAGGTAAACTTGGAACTTTCATTAATAAACTTTAAATAATTACATCAAAAGTAATATTTTTTTAGATTGTCTACATTCCAAGTCCTAGGCAGGGGTCGGCCCTCTTGATTTTCCAGACGGTAGGTCGTCCCTGACCTCCTCATAGATTCGGTAGGGTCCTTCCCAGTTAGGAGTTAGCTTTCCCAACTCGTTGGCCCTGCCGACTGATTCCATGTTCCTTAGTACAAAGTCCCCTACTTTGAGTGGGCGCTTGTGTACTCTTCTGTTGTAGATTTGAGTCATTCTCAGGCGGTATATTTCATGGTGTAGGGAAGCATTGCCCCTATGTTCTGGGAGGGAATCCAAACTAGGGACCGTTGAGTTATTCTCAGGCGGTATATTTCATGGTGTTGAGTTATCCTTGTCTCAAACTGGGGACCGTTGTCAAAATCCATGGAGATAGGAACCCCAAAACGAGTGATCACATTTCTCCAAATGAAGGAGATTACATACTTGGCCTTGATGCCCCTGACTGCCTCGGCCTCTACCCATTTGGTGAAGTAGTCGACTACTACCAGGATGTACCTCCTGCCGCCTGATGCAAGCGTATAGGGTCCTAGAATATCCATTCCCCACTTGGCAAATGGAATTGGGCTGTGGATAGACGTTAGATTTGTAGCTGGACGATGAATCAATTTGCCAAACCTCTGGCACTTGTCACACTTTTTAACCAGATCCATGGCGTCTGCCTCTAGAGTCGGCTAGAAGTACCCTTACCGCCTCACTCTTTGAGCAAGCGACCTATCGCCTATGTGAGAGGCGCAATATCAAGAGTGCAGGTTTTAGTCGGACCTCTCGCCCTTTCTCTGGGGTAACACATTTCAAGAAGGGTTGAAGGCACCCTCTCTTGTAGAGTTCACCCTTTATCATTTCAAAACAGGACGCTCGCTTTTTCAGTGAGGCCGCCTGATGATGATCATCCGGCAAGGTTCCGTCTGTTAGGTATGCCCTAATTTGGTCCATCCATGTTGAACTTATATCAAGGATTGCAATGTTGTTTTCCTCAATACTCCGTTTTTCCATTACTTCCCAAAATAAAGTTCTAGGGGTGTCGCATGAGGCCGAGGATGCCAGTTTGGACAAGACGTCCGCCTAGTTATTCTCAGACCTTGGGACCTAAGTTAATTGGAAATCTTCAAGCGAGCTTGCCGCCTGTTTCACTGCCTCTAGGTACTTGACCATAGCCGGATGAGTAGCTTCATAATCCCCATTGTACTAGCTGACTATGAGTTGTGAATCAGAACAGACGGCTATCTTTCTTGCCCCGGCTGCTTTGCACATGCGGATACCAGCCAGAAGGGCTTCATACTGAGCTTCGTTATTTGACGCCTGAAACTTGAAACGAAGCGCATATTCATACCTGTCGTCTTCTGGCAACTGACATACAATACCTGCCCCACAACCATTTGTTGTGGAACTCCCATCAACATAGACTTTTCAGAGTTGATAAATCTCTTCATATTCTGGTGGCTGTGTCATCTCAACTGTAAAGACTGCAAAGGCTTGCCCTTTCACAGCTTTTTTGGGCTCGAACGTGACCTTAAGGCTTTGGATCTCAATTGCCCACTTTATCATCCGTCCTGACGACTCCATGGTCGTCAGGGGCCATTTGATTGGCTGGTCTGTGTATATGACCACCGGATGTGCCAGGAAATAAGGCTTCAATTTCTTCACTGCCATGTACAGGGCGAGTCCAAATTTATCCACTAGTGGGTACCTCAACTCTGCATTTTTCATGACATGACTAATAAAGTAAACTAGGAGTTTGCAGCCGTCTCTTTCAGCTAAGAGAACGACACTTAAAGCATGATCTGATACTGTGAGATACATGTAAAGTACTTCTTTTGGCAAAGTGCTAACTAGCCTCGGCAGGGAGTGCAGGTGTTCTTTCAAGTTTTGGAAGGCCGACTCAGCATCTGGCCCTCATTCAAACTTTGCTTTCTTTTGAATTGCTTGGAAAAAGTAGAGGCACTTGGTCTGTTTGGAGTTTGGACTTTACAATCATATCATCAATGAACGCCTCCACATTTCTTCCAATTTGTTCAAAAAACACAGTGTTTATCATTCTTTGGAAGGTTGTCGGGGCGTTCTTCAGACCAAACGGCATGACCGTGCAACAATAGAGTCCCTACTCTGTGATAAAGGCAGTTTTCTCTTGATCTTTGTTCCACAGAGGGATCTGGTGAAAGCCTGAGTAAAAGTCAAAGCCTGATTCGGCTTTTTTAGTAGCACAACATTTGCAACCCATTCTGGGTAGAAACATTGCCGAATGTATCCTGCATCAAGTAACTTCTTTACCTCGGCGGCGGCCGCCTGGTTTCTTTCTTCACCATGATACCTTTTCTTCTGTCGTATCGGCTTCTTTTTAGGGTCGACAGCTAGCTTGTGTATCGCCAGGTCTTGACTAATACCTGGCATCTCATGCACCTCAAATGAAAAAATATCTTGTGTATATCTTGTGTATCGCCAAGTTCAGTCAGAGCAGTCGTCCCCACCTTAACAGTTCGGTCAAGACGACTGTCATCGAGGGCGATATCTACGTGCTCTCCAGCTCGCTAAGGGCGGAATTCATCCGGCCGCTCCTCAGCCAGTGATTGCTATTGCTTATGCTTTTTCTTGAGCTCAGTCTTGGAGGCTTTTCTCTTCCTGCCGCCTACCTCTTGGGCAAACGCTTCTTCTATGGCTTTGCCAGTTAGGCCGTCTGAAGTTACTGTTGTTTTGATGTCAGTGAGGTAACATTCTCTGGCCATTCTCTGGTCCCCCCTTATGGAACCGACTATTTTGTCATCCTTCTCAAACTTGAGCAACATAAGGGATGGAATGATAACTGCTTTAGAGTCATTAAGGGTGGGGCGCCCAAGGATCATGTTGTAGGCAGTGAGCTCTTCCACAACCAGGAAACGAATGACCATGTGGCGGGCCTCACCTCTCTCACCTAGACGGACGGACAAGTCAACTTGACCAATCGGATGGACGACTCCCCCTCCAAATCCTATGAGAGGATGGGAGACAAGCTGTATACTCTCAGGCCTGTACTTGAGCTTGATCAAGCACTTATGATTGATGAGGTCCGACGAACTCCCTGTATCAATAAGTATCCTGCCGACTCTTTGATTTGCCACTTTACACTCGATGACAATTGGGTCGTCATGCGGCCGTCGGACATAACCTGAATCTTTCTCAGAAATAATAACCTCAGGAAACGAGGTACCAGAGGTCTCACCCTGATTAACAGAGTTAACATCCAGTTGTCTGATGTTATCCTTGTTTCCCCGAACAGTCGCGCCTCCCCCTGCATAGTCGCCTGCTTGCCTTGGTTGCGCTTGCTAGGATCACCCTTCATAGGTGCTAGCTTCTCAAGTGAGAATCAACCCTTAACTTCTTTGAAAGTGGTATGATTATCTTTGTTGAACTCATACTTGGGGGAGGAAGGAGTGAATTCCTTTCTCTTCTTAATGGACGGCTGATTAGTGGAGTCGGCCATCCAAACATCTTTTCTCTTTTTCTCTTCCTTTGGGGCCGACTTCTGTGGACGACCCTCCTTTTTCTCGGACCTCTTCTGGTCCCCTTGCTTTCTCATGTGACAGAGGTCGAGTGCCTGTATGTAGGTCTCGGCCTCCATCATTGCCTCTTGGAGAGTAGCCACACTTTTTCAGACTAAATCAAATTTGAAGTTCGACCCGTCTTTCAATCCCTTGAAGAAATCAGTATAGGCTACTTCATCCGGCAGGTTGGGTATTTGTATCCTCATCAGATTGAATCTCTTTATGTAGGAGCGTAATCCCTCCTTTTCTCCCTGCTGGACGGCTCCTAGATTAAGAGTCGTCTTCTTGGCAGGTATATTCATGGATAAGTTTGATGCAAACAAATAAGCCAATGTTCTGAAGTTGTTAACACAGCCGGCCGGCAGGTTACCGAACCACTGTTGGGCGACTCCCTTCAGAGTGGTAGGAAAACATCTACACCATGTGGTATCGTCCAATCCTTGAAGGTACATTAGATTTGTGAATGCCATCAGGTGATCCTTTGGGTTAGTGGTGCCATCATAAGCGCCTACTAACACATTTTTCACTTTAGCCGGCTGGGCGGCTTGTAAAATTTCCTTGGAGAAGGTGGTTGGCTGTTCTCCAAGTTGAAGCAATCGTAACTGCCAGTCTAAAGGCTGGACATTCTTAGCTTTCTGACCTCCAAAAGGAGGAGGTGGCAAAAAGTAGTGAGTTTGCGGCACAAATGGCGGCTGAGTGACATATGGTGCCGACTGTTGTTGATAAGAGTTAGAACCGGAGTGTGCCCTGCCTGTCCGGATCTCATAGTTTGACCTTGAATGATTCATAGAAGTGTTTTGTACACTCTCAAGAAAATCAAAAGTGGAGGCTGACTCAGACTATTGTTGGCTCCTTTCACGAGGGGTAGTGCGTCGAGCCCTCAAGGACCCATCTGAGGTTGTGTGTGTTTCAACCTCAACCTCATTCTTAGTATCATGGTCTGAGTAGACTTGAGGATCGTCCTCTAGACGCCTCTATTCTGGATTCAGTACAGATTGTGACACCATCTCAAAGGTACTCTCCCCACAGACGGCACCAAAATGTTTCGGGGTTTTCTGTGTCCCTTGGGAGAGTGACAACTTCAAGGCTGGAACCACGCACCTGTACCTGCAAGATAACGGAGACCCCTTGGGTAGGGAGCTCCGCCTCCAATGATCAAGTTAGCGAATGAAGGAGTTGTAATGCGGAATGTAAATAGGTGCCGGATGCTAGG
Organism: Chenopodium quinoa; assembly: GCF_001683475.1. Classification (NCBI taxonomy): domain Eukaryota; kingdom Viridiplantae; phylum Streptophyta; class Magnoliopsida; order Caryophyllales; family Amaranthaceae; genus Chenopodium; species Chenopodium quinoa. The sequence continues at coordinate 619,783 of NW_018744583.1, read as the reverse complement.
ACGGGTCTAACAGGCGGTACCGAGTGGTGTGTGATTGTCTTGGGATTTGTGAAATCCATGTGTTTCTTGTGAACAGTCTCTGTCATAAATGAGCATTTATGACAGTATTTATAGCATTGGGAAGCATGCCAAGTTCTAGGGTTTTTAGCCAACCCTAGGACTGACTAGGCTTTCTTGGGATTTGGACCCAATCTGCTACCTGTTTAGGCAAGGCTGAAGGGCCACATGGCATAGCATAGGAAGTCCATGGTGGACCAGCTGAAGTGTGCCATGTGGCAGGTTCTGATAAGTCCAGCTGAGTGACACTTGTCAGACCCTGATTGGTTCACATGGAGAGGGGTGATTAGAGGGAAAATCCCCCTAATCAGTTGGTGTTGAGGATGCTTATTTGCTTTCTTTGGTGATGAACAAACGGTGATGATGATGAATGATTGAAGCTTTGAGGATGATTGATTTATAAGGATGGTAGAAGATGGTGGCAACAGATCTTGAGTATGGGTGGTGAGGAGTGGCCGTGAAGAGAGAGAAAGGTTATGAGGGAGGTGGGTTATGTTTGGGAGGGTTGAGGGAGTTTGTGAGGAATTAAGAGACGAAGCCGTATTTTTTTTTCTAAAACCCAGAAAGGCGCGCCCGCGCCTCAGCGTATACGTGGACCGCTCCTAAATCGCGACAAAATCGCTCCAATTCCCTGGAACTTAGACCAAACTGTTAACGTGCCCGCGCCTCATTAATATCGTGAGCCGCTCTTTAGTCTCGACAAAATCGCTCGTTCTTTTTGGAATTGAAGACCTTTTAGACCAAGCAGATGGCGCACCCGCGACAGTGTCAGGCTCGCCCGCGCTCCTTTGATGACGCGAACTGCTCTTATGGCGCGACAAAATCGCTCCTACGTTCTGGAATGAAGGCAATTTTTGACCCAAGAACTGGAGCGCTCGCGCCTATTTGACGTGCGCCCGCGCCTTTCTTTACTCGCTCGCTCCTCTGCCGCGTCCAAATCGCGCTGGCTCTCTGTCTTTGGTCTTTATTCGACCACCTACTACTAGCTCTCTGTCTTTTTTTTTTCTTCTCATTTTGCTTCAACTCTTATCTCTCTTTCCTAAGGACATACACACAATTACACCTACATCACAATTGATTAAGAAAAGTGTTAGGTTGATTAGTTCAAGTGTGCAAAGGAAATCAAATAAATAAATAAAAAGTTAGAAACCGGGTTGCCTCCCGTAAGCGCTTCTTTAACGTCATTAGCTTGACGCCCTTCACAAAAGAATCATGGTGATTTGAAAACATCAATGAGCGATAAATTTTCCGGCTTCTCGATTAGCTGACCCTCATAGTATGGCTTGAGACGGTGCCCATTTACTTTGAATGGAGGGTACTTGTCATTGAATACCTTAACTGAGCCATAAGGAAAGACTTTGGATACTTGAAATGGACCGTTCCATCTAGACCTCAATTTCCCGAGGAAGAGCTTGACTCTTGAATTGTAGAGTAGCACCTTTTGTCCTTCCACAAATTCCTTCTTGGAAATTTGAGCGTCTTGCCATGCCTTGGTTCTTGCTTTGTAGAGTCTTGCACTATCATAGGCGTTCATTCCAAACTCTTCCAACTCATGAAGCTCTAGAAGTCTTTGCTCACCCGCACTATGGAGATCAAAGTTGATTTGCTTGACTGCCCAATGCGTTCGGTGCTCCATTTCTACGGGTAAATGGAAATTCTTCCCATAAACAAGCTTATAGGGGGTAGTCCCTATAGGATTCTTGAAGGCGATCCTATATGCCCACAATGAATCAATGAGCTTACTAGACCAATCCTTCCTTGTTCTAGCAACGGTATTCTCCAAGATGACTTTCAACTCCCTATTTGTGACCTCCGCTTGACCACTTGTTTGGGGGTGGTAAGCAAGGCCTCGCTTGTGCGATACACCATACTTTGAAAGAAGATTGTTGAATGTATGGTGCTTGAAGTGTGAACCTCCATCACTTATGATTGCCTTAGGAACACCGAATCTTGGGAAGATGACTTTCTTGAACAAATTGATGACCACCTTTGAGTCGTTGGTGGGAGATGCCACGGATTTCGCCCACTTTGAAACATAATCAACGGCAACTAGAATGAGTCAGTTTCCTTGGGATGAGATGAAGGGGCCCATGAAGTCAATTGCCCAAACATCAAGAATCGGATTTTGGGGCATCTCATCACGCCTTGATATGTTCCCCGTCCTTTGGAACCTATCACAAGTCTTAACAAAAGGGAATGCATTGCATAACCTTGGAAGCGGTCTTTTGAGCACTCATATGACCACCACAAGGGGATGAGTGGCACATTGAGAGCACATCTTGGAACTCTTCATTAGGAACGCATCTTCTCAAAAGTCCATCCACCCCTCTCTTCAACAACATGGGGTCATCCCATATATACTTCTTTGCTTCATGCTTGAGCCTTCAATGTTGTTGAGGAGTGAAATTCGGAGGTATGGCACTACAAGCTAAGTAGTTCACAATATCCGCATACCAAGGCTCTGATTTTGCCTCAAGACCATATAAGACATCATCCATTAGGGAATCTTTAATTGGCAAACCGTCTTCATGTATTCTTGCACCTCCCAACCTAGAAAGGTGGTCCGACACCACGTTCTCGGCTCCCTTCTTATCTCTCATTTCGTAATCAAAGTCTTGAAGGACCAAGACCCATCTCAACAACCTCGGTTTGGCCTCCTTCTTGCTTATCAAATATTTGAGAGCCGAGTGATCAGTATACACTATTGTCCTAGAACCAATAAGGTAGGTTCTAAACTTCTCAAATGAGTGAATAATCGCCAAGAACTATTTTTCGGTAGTTGTATAATTCCGTTGAGCATCATTGAGAGTCTTGGAAAAATAGTATATAACGTGAAGTTTCCCATCCTTTCTTTGTCCTAGAACTGATCCAATGGCTTCGTCGCTTGCATCACACATTAGCTTGAATGGTAAAGACCAATCCGATCCTTGGACTATGGGGGCGGTGCAAAGAGCCTTTTTCAACCTAAAAAATGACTCATGACAAGCTTCATCAAATACAAATTCTTTATCCTGTTGCAAGAGAGATGTGAGGGCTTAGCAATCAAAGAGAAATCTTTGATGAAGCAGCGGTAAAAGCGGCATGACCAAGGAAGGACTTCACTTCTCTCACATTTGTAGGAGGAGGAAGCTTCTCAATCACATCAACCTTTGCACCATCAACTTCGATGCCCACTTGGGAGATTTTATGGCCAAGAACAATGCCATTTTCCACCATGAAGTGGCATTTCTCCCAATTGAGCACCAAGTTGGCACTCTTACACCTTTCTAAACAACGAGATAAATTCATTAGGCACTTCTCATATGTGCCTTCACCAACGGAAAAGTCATCTATAAAAACTTCCATTTCTTCCTCGATCATTTCACTAAAAATTGACATCATGCATCTTTTGAAGGTAGCAGGGGCATTACAAAGAGCAAAAGGCATCCTACGGTAAGAAAAAGTACCGTAGGGACAAGTGAAAGTGGTCTTTTCTTGATCTTTTGGGTCAATTGGGATTTGGAAGAATCCCGAATAACCATCAAGAAAGCAATAAAAGGCATGCTTTGTAAGCCTCTCAAGAATTTGGTCGATAAACGGTAATGGAAAATTGTCTTTGGAAGTATTGACATTCAATTGGCGGTAATCAATACACATACACCAACCCGTAACAAGCCGAGTTGGGACCAATTGTTGCTTATCATTGACCATTACCGTCATACCTCCCTTTTTCGGCACTACTTGAACCGGGGACACCCAATCACTATGAGCGATTGGATAGATGATCCCCGCTTCAAGTAGCTTGGAAACTTCCTTCCTCACAACCTCTTGATGGGAGGATTAAGTTTCCTTTGTCGTTGCCTACACGGCCTAGCACCCTCCTCTAAATTGATTTTATGCATTCATAGGGAGGGGCTTATACCCTTGAGATCATCAAGAGTATAACCCAAAGCCTTCCTATGCTTTTTCAAAAAATTAAGCAATGAAGAGGTTTGCTCTTCCGTGAGGTTAGCATTGATAATGACCGAAAAAGTATCATTAGTATCCAAAAAGATATACCTCAAGCCCGAAGGTAGGGGTTTCAATTCTACCTTCGGAGCTCCCTTACCATTGGAGATTTCCTCCTCTTCTACTTGGAAGACTTCATATGTTAGGAGTATCTCTTAGTCCGGGGTTGTCTCCTCTTTCTCATCAAGCATTTCCTCATATAATTGCATCTCCTTTTGATCACCTACCTCATTCTCATTCAACAAAACATTCTCAAGTAGATCATTAGAAGCATGTATATGAGGGTATCTAAACTCATTCATCAAGTTTTCAAATGTATCTATTCTAAAGCATTCATTACTAGAGGAAGGTTATCTCATTACCTTATTCAAATCAAAATCGATAGAATCATTGTCAACCTTCAAGGTCATCTTACCTTCTTTGACATCAATAATTGCTTTAGAAGTAGCCAGGAATGGCCTACCCAAGATTATAGGAATTCTTTCATCTTCATCCATCTCAACAACATAAAATTCCACTAGAAAAGTTAACTTACCAACTCTAAGGGGTATGTCCTTTAATTTCCCTATAGGCAATTTTGTGGACCTATCCGCAAGTTAGAGGGTGATGTTTGTAGGTGAAAGACTTCCCACATTTAGCTTTTGGTAGACCGAGAAGGGCGTTAAACTCACACTAGCACCTAGATCACATAAAGCCTTCCCCAAATGAACCTCATTGATAGAACAAGGAATAGAAAAACTACCGGGATCTGGCAATTTGGTTGGTAGCTTACTAGAGAGAATAGCACTACAATTTGCGGTTAGGCTAACGGTTTTGAATTATCTCCTTCCATTCAAGAGGTCTTTTAGTAGTGTGACATCTCTTTCATAGCATCTACAAAGGGTATAGAATCATGCAAGCTCTTTACTACATCTAAAAATTTTCCGAATTAGACATCAAGCCTAGACCTAGAAAATCTTTGGGGAAAAGGCAACCTCTCATTCCTAGGTTGGAGATTAAGGGATAAAGGTGTTTGATCTTTGGTGCTCTCCTTTTCGGGTTCCTTCTCTTTCTCTTTCTCACCCCTCTCATTCTTTCCGGCACTTCCCTCTAGAACCTCACTCTCTCTTGATGACTCATCCTCAACCTCAAGTCCTGTCCTCATATCGAAACTCTTCTAAACATTTAAATCACTCTCAAGGATCTTCCCACTTCTAGTAGTAATGGAATACATAGACTTGGGGTTGACACCTTGGCTAGGTAAAGAAGAAGATGAAGAAGGGGAGGATGAAGAACTTGGTTGGGCAATTTGAGAGATTTGGGTCTCAAGCATTTTCATGTGTGCCTTGATTTGTTTCTTTTCTTCCTCTTGACTCTTATTATGGTTTTCTTGGTTTTTAATGAAATTTTGAAGCATAGTCATCATAGGATCCGGAGGGGCTTCTATTTGGAGGGGTTGAGTATGGGGAATTAGAGAATGGGGCCTTACTTGGTCAAAACCGGAGGGTCTTCTATTTTGTGAGAAAGTAGATGCATTTTGAGGTCTATTACCCCCGGAACCCTGATTGGAATTAAAACGTTGTTGGTTGTTGGAATAGTGATGTTGGTTTTGATTCCAATTAGGCCTTTGGTTTGAGTAACTTCTTCCATTGTAATTGGAAGAGTTTCCCCTACCTTGGCCTTAGTTATCATAACCACCACCACTTTGATTCCATTGATTTTGATTCCAACCTTGGTTTTGATTCCAACCACGGTTTAGGTTTTGATTCCAATTTGGCCGCATTCCAGCATTTCCCTCACGGGGCACAAAATTCATGGCATTAACATCTTCAACATTATCATCATTTTCATGGGGAGGGGGACCTTCAATTATGGACATACATTGTTGAGAATTATGATCATAGCCTCCACATATATCACAAAACATATAACCGGGAGGCATGGCATTGTAATTAGAGGGAGAAGAAGTAGAAGGGTTCATACCATGGCCTCCCTTGGGAGAAGGGGAGGAAGTATTTTGAGAACTTGATTTCATGAACTCCTCCATTTGTTTCGCCATCTTTGCCATTTGGTTGGAAAGATTTGTGATGGCATTGGTTTGCTCGACGGATTGTACCGTTCCTTTGCTAGAAGTGATGGCTTCCCTCTCACCTTCGTACCAATCCTCATAATTGCGCACAACATCTTCTATGATACTCTCCACTTCATCTTCCCTTTTGTTCATGATTGGGCCTCCGGCTCCGGCATCAAGGCTAGTCTTTCTTTGAGGGGAGAGTCCTCCGTAGAATGTTTGGAGAACTTGCCAATTAGGAATCCCATGGTGTGGGCATTGCCTTTGTAACTCTTTGAATCTCTCCTATGCCTCACGAAGAGACTCTCCACCTCTTTGGCGGAAACTTTGAATCTTTGAGCGAGCCTTGGCGGTTTTCTTGTGATTGTAAAACCTTCCTAGGAACGCCGTAGTTACCTCATTCCAAGTTGTGAGGGAACCGGGGGGAACATCCTTGTTCAACCAATGTTCCGCCGCTCCCACGAGTGAGAACGAGAACATCTTCAATCTTATATACTCTTGGGAGACTCCGTTGATCTTGATAGTGTCACAATACTTGAGAAACTCTTTGAGATGCTCCTGGGGATTCTCAAAATTCCCACCGGTAAATTGCCTCTTCTCTATCATTGAAATGAAATTAGGCTTTATCTCGAAATTGTTTGCTTGAGTGGTGGGGGCTAAGATCCCACTTTGAGATGCATATTGTTCGGGTGCTCCAAGTTGCTTTAGTGACCTTTGATCACCCATGTTTCCTTGATCAGCCATGTTTTGTTGATTATGGTTATTGGCAAATAGGTTGGGAATTGAGCCTATGGATGGTTCACCTTCCTCACTTGAAGTGGGTGAAGACGGGGTAGGGTAACTTCTCACTTCCTCTTGAAGTGGGTCTTCACCTCTCTCCCTTGCTTGTCTCCTCAATTAGGCCAGAGTACGCTCTAGCTCGAGGTCTATGGACATCAAAGGCTTAGAGCAATTAAGCCTCCTGTGCATATACAAAGCTAAGCAGAAAGTGAGCACTGACAATATATGGAAAAACAAAAGAGCGGAAAAGAACTAGTCTTAACAAGAAAATAAACACACAATGGAAACCGTTTCCCCGGCAACGACGCCAATTTGACAGGCGGTATTTTAGGTCGTTACTAAGACAACTCTATCAAATGATATTTCTAGTCCTAAACATACAACTAAAAGAGTATAGAGGCAAGTTAAGGGTCGAACACAAGGAAACGATTAAGCACCGCTATTTATCTCCTAATGTTAATCTAGTTCGATCAAGAAGTATGGTGGGTAAAGTAATGACTTAAGGGGATAGAATAACAATTAAACAAGCACTAGGGGGAAGGATCAAACATGCTATGAATTCAACGAAGTTAGGCATCGGAAAATAGGTTTACATGTAACCCAAGCAACTCATACAAGGTAATGTCAAGAATACTCTCTAATCACCTATCGGGATTAAGAGCTATCCTAGCTAGCATACACTTACACTATCGTCATAAGGCATACAAACTAAGGTCATGCAATAATCAATCACCTAATGACTATTCTTAAATCACACTATCGTCATGATTTAGTTCAAGTCACTCAACCACAATATGCATATGGCCATAAACATGGAGTGGCTAATAAGTATAAGCACAAGGAAGATTTAATCACAAATATTCCAAATTACCCTAGCCTAAAATACATCAAACTCAAAGCATATCTTCACCAAACCCCTAGCAACAAGAAACTACCCACTATCCATAACTACAACTATAATCATACTAAGCAACATTATAACCAATGAAATAGTAAGAAAGAAAAGGTTTTTATCAACTAAACTAACAAAGGTAGAAACTTTAATCTAAAAACAAGAGAAAATAGAGAAATATACCAAAACGTTCATTGAAATCCAAATAAAGAACCATACATCATCCAATCTCCAAGCTTAACCATACATCAATATTACAAGATACTTCTTCAACACTAACAGTAAAACTAATGTTGATGGGCAATGAAATTACACTAAAAACTCTCAAGATTGTTCAATACAAAAGTGGCTAAAACAATAACCTAGAAAAATTCCTTAAAAGCTCTCCTCCAAGGTTTCTATGCTAAAAAATATCCTAATGATAGAATGTTGTCCCAAGTTAGCTGTTCTGCCTCTCTTTTGTTGATTGGACTTAATTCGGGATTTGAATCCGCAGCAGTCAAGCGCGCCCGCGCGTTAAATGATGGCGCGACCGCTCCTCGAAATGCGCGCCTGCTCCAAAGTGGGTATTTAATGGTTGGTCCGGCTCATCAGCGCGCTCGCGCTCAAGGGAGGCGCGCCCGCGCTTATAGGTGGCGCGCTCGCTCCTCTGGTGTCGCGCCCGCGCCATTTGTCTGGTATGGAATTCTTCCCGTTTTGCCCTTGTTCTTTCCATCTCCGAATCAACGGCGTACACCTACAATTATGGAATAGGAAGGCAAAGCGTAATACAACGAAAGGGGAGGGGAGTATAGACTACCTAAACCACATGAATACACATTACGCATCACAAAGGTAGAATACTCGAACTAGGCGGATCATAGAAAAACATACTAAAATGGACCGAATTATTACTAAAACTACTAGAAAAGACTACCCTAAGAGCGACATAAATCACTACAAGAAAACAGTTGGATTCCGACGGAAAAATTTCGTCGGAAACATAGCAAATTCTGTCGGAATCAGGCTTTCCGACGGAATTCCGTAGGAGTTAGTCTGTCGTAACAGCCCTTGTCGGAAAATCGACCTTTTCCGGCGGAAATTCCGTCGGAATGCGTAATTTCGACGGATTTTCCAACGAATCTAATTCCGTCGGCGCTATTTTTGACTTTGTTTGAAATTCCGTCAGAAATTTCCGTCGGAGGTTGGTAGGTTTCCGACAAAATTTTTCGTCGGAAGAGGTGCATTCCGACGGAAAAGTTAATAAAAAAAATAAAAATAAAACAGAGAAACCCCAACCCCTGCCCCCTGCCCCCTATCCCCTGACCCCTCCCCCTGCCCCTGCCCCCTAACCACCCTCACGCACCACCCCTACCACCCTCACGCAACACCACCGAAACCCACCACCCATACGTCCTCACCCACCACCCATACGTCCTCACCCACTACCATACAAACCGTCCTCACCAACCACCCGTACCCACCTAACACCGTACCCACACCACCGTTAACAAAAAAAAAAAGAAAAATTACCAGAAAAATATCAGATTTCTTTAGAAAAATTGATCATAATTTCAGTAAAAAAAAAAAACGACAATTCACTATGATAATTACAAATTTCAATTAAATATGTAGACTAACATTACAATTACAAAAATAATTAACTATAATCATAAATGTTCAAAAAACAAAACAAGATCTACAATTCAACCTTAACTCAAAACTAGATCTACAAAAATAACCTTCATATGCTCGCGACGGCGGCGGTTATTTCGGTGGTGTTGTTGTTGTGGAGACCTTGACAACCTCGCGCAGTGGTGTTGTTGGAAGGTGACCGATTATTGCGGTTGATGTTGGTGGTTGTTGCGATGGTGGCGTTGTAGGCGATGGTGATGTTGGTAGTTTTGTTGTTGGTGTGAGAAGGAGAAGGAGAAGAGAGGAGAAGGGAGAAGGAGAAGAGAAGTGAGAAGGAGGAGAGGAGTTCTCAGAGAGAAGAAGAAAATGGCGGAGGAAGCTAGGAGGAAAGAGGAAAGAGGAAAGAGGAAAGAGGAAAGAGGAAAATGGAGAGGAGAGAGAAAAAGGAGGAAAATGGCGGAAAGAGGAAAATAGGGTTAGGGTTCCTTTTTTTTTTTATATTCAATTTTTTTTTTGATTTTTTTTTAAGTCATAATTCCGTCGGAAATAAATAAAATCCGTCGGTAATTTACCTTTCCGACGGATTTTATTTCCGCCGGAAATTTAATGTATCGACGGAATAATCCGTAGAAAATTTCCGATGGATTTTATTTCCGTCGAAACATTAAATTTCCGACGGAATATTCCGCCGGAATACCTATATATTCCGATGGATTTTTATTCCGTAGGAATTCCGTCGGAAATTTCCGACGGAATATAAATCCGCCGGAATATGTAGGATTTCCGACGGAATTTTGTGTCCGTCGGAAGATGTCTGTCGGAATCTACCCTTTTTCTTGTAGTGAAAGTCACTCATCAGTGGTGCTCACATTATTAAGAGAGAGTAGGAAGTTAGCAAAAGGGGAGATAATTAACGCTTCGAGTAGGAAATGGAGAAAAAGTTGTTGCGCTTGCTATTAGAATCTATCATTTGAAGCTCCCATCTGGTCTTGTTTTAGTGCTTAATAAATGTTATTTTGTCCCAACTATTACCAAAAAATTATATCAATTCTAGTGTTAGATATTGATGGTTTTTCTTTCGAAATAAGAGACAAAAGTTGTTTTGTTGTAAAAGATAATATGTTATATGCTAACACCAAATTGATTAATGGTTTGTATATTTTAGACTATACAACTCTAGCCTATATAGACGTGTGTACAAGAATTTATGCACAAGTAGTCACAATATGATGTAATGAGTTTGGAACCTAACCATAGCTCTAGTTCTCTAAGGTCATGGATTATGGTGTCCAAGAGGGTCCATGGTTATGAGTTTGGATGCATCGCGCCGAAGCCTTACCTAAGAAGGGTTGGCACGATGGATGGGACCCCGCAAGTTAAACTTGCTTCCAAGGTTTGGTGAATTCACAAACTCGGATGCACCTATTGTTGCACGGAGTGTTCATTAGGTGGATGGAGCGTGAATTCCCGAGGGGCTAAAACCATATGTAGAACACATATGGGTTCAGAAAAGTCGAAAAAACTCAATTAGGAAGTAAAATCGTTGAAATAGTACTATAATTAATCAAAACACGAAGCTAGAAGACTGGCGCAATGTTGCGAGAACTCGACACGAGAAAACAGCGGTCATCGCTTGGCAACAGCTCTATCGCGCCGCGATAAAGCTGTCGTTTAGCGATGAACTATGTCGTCTTGTGACAGTTGCAACGCGCTCTGGTAGTTTCTATGTTCGACTTTTTTTCCGATTTTTCGTAGCGTTTATTGGATTTTAGTTGTGAAAGATATTTCTGGCTTTTCCTACGTGTAAATATCCTATTTTTTTCACGCATTACGAATGGTCTTTCCAATGCAAACCTTTTTATGCTTATGCTACAATGTTAATCAAAATTATGCACAATAAATATCTAGAATTTTTCAAGTCTCATCCACTCATTCTAAATCGATTGCCAAAATAAATTTTAGGAATCAAAATTAGAAATCATCCCTAGTGGAGTCGCTCAAAAACTACAGGGAACTTTTCAAACTTAACCTTTTGAGCCCCACCATGTTCATGCTTTTAGGCATGGCAGCGCTCCAAGGGAAGGAAGCTAGAGATAGAAGAGTCCCCAACAAGTTTTAGGAATTTGTAAACCGTTTACAGGTGAAGATTACACCCCATTCACAATCACAAAGATTGCTAACTCCATAGTGGTTTGGAACCATGATTGGATGTTCGAGGATGATGGTACGAATCCAACTTAAAAGAGATTGAACCCGCCTTAAATCGACTTGTAATTAATTCTTATGATATTCATGTGCGCTTTTCTATCAACAAAAATACATCAAGTTAGCCCTAAACCTGTTTAATTAATGGTGGCTGATTATTAATGCACAATCAAATCTATTATTGGAGATCACTTGAATTAAAATCATATTAGCCTAAATCAAATTATTAATTATCTTATTAGGCGTGATTTCAAGTACAAATTCCCTTTAAACTTGCAAGAAGGGGCGTGATTAACCAATGACAATAAATCATGAATAATCAAGCAATGTATAATTAATTGACACAACAATCATCATTATAATCAAATCATCTCAACATCATTAGTAAGATCCTAGGCATGATATTAAATGGATTAATAACAAACCCTAGCATGTCACTAATAAAATACATAATCAAAGCATTAATTTAAACATGATACTAGAAATTAAAAAAAAAAACATCCTAACATGATACTAGGAATCATAAAGACATCCTAAAATGAAACTAGGGATCATAAAGACATCCTAACATGGTACTAGGAATTAAAATAATATTCTAAACATGATTTCTGCTCCAAAATTAAAAGAATAATAATGAGGGTGCTTGAAATACTCACGTTGATGTTCCTCCCTTCTTGCTATTAAAACAATAAACATGTTAGTAACTTCAAGAAAGATTAAATCAATAAAGTAAATAAATCAAATAATAATTGAAAGATAGATTTGGGACCCTCATGATCATTGGGTTGCAGGTAAGGCTTGGTTCGGGCTCGGTTTAGTATTTTGGCCATAACTCCTTTGATATAAGTTGGATTTGGGCCTATTATATGTCTTTGGAAAGCTCTTTTCTAGCCCCATCCAACTAAGCAATAATTGGACCAAGAGCATGGACTAAAATACTGGTTTGGATGTTTTTATAAAGTGGACACGAAATGAATGATTTTTAAAGACACGAAATGAATGATTTTGGTTTAAAACATTTAAAGAAAGGTTATAAATGATTCAGTCTAAAGGAAATTCACGAGACTCTTCAACTCTTCACCTAAATCGATAATCAAAGACGTGAAAGGTACTCATCACTAGGTTTAGTTTTTGGGGAGACACAATCAGGTGTCTTCAATGGGTCTTCCTTCTCGGGAACCTCGCCTGCCAACGCCTTAGTTGTATTTGCATTTCATTTGGACTATTTGGACTTTGCCTATGTTTGTACATTTTATTAGCTCTTATGACATTTATTCAGACTTTTAAACTCGTACATATATATCTATGGACTCTGCTTATTTTTACACTAGCTTTATATGTGTATGAGAGCGTTCTATAAGTGTACCATGTGAGAGTGTGTGACAAATTTTGCAAATTTTCACTAGTAGAAAATCATATATTAACACTAACAAATTGGCAACGGTTTTTAAAAACCAGTGCGAAAAAAAGCAGGTTTTTAGTAAAATAGCAAAAGCATCGGTTCAAACCAAACTGGTGCGAATTTGTGGTAATGGCACCGGTTCAAACCGGTGCAAATTTATAAATAAAAAAAAACCGCCACTTTCTTCTTTCTCTTTGTTTCCGTTGGAATTCATTTTCCAATTTCCCACTTTCTCTTTCTTGTTCCCTCCTCTTCATTCTCCCTTCTCACAACACCGGAACCCCCTCCACCCGAGTCGCCACCTGCACCAGAACCCCCTCTAGAGCCGCCATGCACCTATCTCGGAAGTCCATCCACCACCACACCAGAGCGCGACCAATTACCTCTTCATTCTCCTCTTACCAGCGACGTAGGAGTAGCCCCGAGGTTCACCACAACCGTCACTCCCCGTCGCTCCGCCGAGCGTCGTCTTCTGCCCACAATCTCTTCTCCTGGCCCCTTCCACCTCCAATTATGGTGGATATTCTCACCTCTTCCACCTAGGGTTAGTAGGTAATTTTTTTGCCATTTGGAACAATTATTTTTAATTCTCAACTTAAATTTTCTTTTGCATTTTGAACAATTATTGGGCATATGAGCAAACTAAAAGTTAGGGTTTCATTATAATTTAACCCCAAATTTGTGAATTTTAAGTGATTTTAATAGGTAATTTTGACTAAATTAGAGATTAGTATATAAAATATAATGTGGTATGTAAAATAAACCTTGTTTAGTTGAATTTTAATTTAATGTGGAACAAATTATAAACCTTATTAGTTAGTTTAATTTTGGTATGTAAAATATAATGTGGTTGACTTTAGCTTAAAAAAATTATATTAATTCCCGAATTTCTGATTTTGTATGAATGAGTGGTTATCAATTGTGTTATATATTAGTGATTAGAAATTGTGTTAAAAATTAGCGGATAAATTAGTGAAATTACATGAATTACTCTAACTTTAAAATAAATTAGTGATTAACAATTGTTAGTTTGATGAATGATGTGTTAGCTTGAAGACTACATATATAGTTCATGTGGGAAGTTAGAAAGTGTACATTTATTGTAATCGATTTATTGGTATGAATTATAAACTTTACTAAGCTATATTTCTTTCTCTTTATCTAGGCCATTTAATAAAAGTTTTTTCATGCTATTACAACTTGTGTATTGTTTAATGACAAATAAATGCAACTACATATATAGAATTCTTGCATCATCATATGCCTAAATACCCGTTCAAGGCTTTCTTATTAGGAAAAAGTCTTGAATAGTCCTTGGTTGGGAATGTTCTTGAACGTTTACTCTCACTTAGGTGGTGAATGTATGTCTTTTTTTTTATTTTAAGGAACATCTTGGCTTACCATTTCCTCACCATGTTCTCTAGGTACATATGTGGGTAAGTAATTATCTACATCGTGTACTTGGAGAACTGGGGCGAAATGTTGCCGGGTTTTCCTTAAAATTGGAAAGTCGACATACATTCACTAGTGAGATTAGACGTTTAGGATGGGTTAGGTTAGAGTGATAAGGACCCTTTGGAAGCATGCATTTTTTCACTATATGAATGGTATATGCACGGTGTGTATTTGAATTTGATTTACATAATATATGTAGCAATTATACATTATTCATAATATGTAGCAATTATACATTATTCATAATATGTTGCTATGTTTAGAGACAATTTACTAAATGGAGAAGGATCGTGGTTGGATGTATGGTAGACGTGATACATTGGAATTCTTTTACGAGGTTCAAGAGTTTTGCGTGAGGGCTTCATCTTGTCAGCGTAGAATGGGTGTCGATTGCCTCTATTGTCCTTGTGTTGATTGTAATAATGTGAAGGTGGTGAATAGTGTTGAAATCATTAGAGATCATGTAATTTTTCATGGGTTTAGGCTTAAATACCATGTGTGGATTTGGCACGGTGAAGAAGGAGAGTACAATGGGGATGTTGATGGGAATGATGTGCATGATAGAAGCAATGAGATTCGTGTGGACGAGGAATACGAGAACGATGAATATATTTTTGTCAATGGTGATAAGGATGGATATGAGGATGATCAGGTGGATGAGGTCGAGGATGAAGAGGTGGATGAGATGATACATGGTGTTGAAGGTGACGTGTTTGAATCATTATTAGAGGCTTCTAAAAAGCCTTTGTATCCTGGGTGCAAAAAATACTCCAAACTACCAGTCGTGCTAACACTTTTTAACATTAAGTCGTAGCATTGGTGGATGGACACTAGTTTTACTTCTTTGTTGACTGCGTTAAGTGAGATGTTGCCTGACGGGAATGAAATTCCTAAGTCTTAATTATGCAAAGAAGCTCATGTGTCCATTTGGTTAGGAGTATAAGAAGATACATGCATGTCCTAATGATTGTATTCTTTATCGAAATGAGTATGAACAATTGGAGAAGTGTCCACGATGCAAGAAGTCGCGCTACAAACGCATGAGTTGCAATGCTGGTATGAAGGGACCTCCTGCTAAGGTGTTGTGGTATTTTCCCATTATTCCAAGGTTTAAGCGTTTATTCTCAACACCAAAAGACGCTACAAACTTGAGGTGACATGTAGAGGGAAGAAAGAAAAACAGAATGCTGAAGCATCCAACTAATTCCCCTCAATGGAAGAACATTGATATGAAGTTTGGGAAATTTGGTGATGAAGTGAGAATTTAAGGCTTAGGTTGTGCACGGACGGGATGAATCCATTTGGCACTTGTTTAGGGTAAAAATTACCCATGACAAATGGACCAATCCGGACCTGCCACGTGTCCACCACGTGGGCCAATCAGCGTCCGCCACTTGTCACCCTAAGAGGTCCAACATGGACTAATCAGGCCACGCCACGTGGCCTCCCATATGCCAAATAGGCAAAATGGCCACCAAGGCCCAAAGTCCGAGAGAAGCCCAATTTTCCCTGGTTAACCTAAACCTAGGATTGGCACGCTTCTCAAGACTATAAATACTTAATTAATCCTCATTAAAGGGGATTCAGTAATTGATGACTCTCACCTAGAGAAGTCTAAACACATTGATCACTCCTCCCCAAGAGGAACCAGATCTCCCACCTTTACTTTCCGCATTTATTACTCCTCTAACAAGTACTAACTTGACCGTTGGAGGCGGAGCTCCAATCACCCGGAGAATCCGTTTGTTTTGCAGGTACAGGCGTCCAGTTCCAGTCTCGGAATTGTAACTCTCCCGCAAGACATCAGAAAACCCCGAAACATTTTGGCGCCGTCTGTGGGGAGAGTACTTTCGAGATGGTATCACAGTCTGTACCGGTTCTAAGTGAGAAGCGGTCCATGGACGACCCCCTGGTCCAGTCAGACCAGGATACCGACGAAGAATATGAAGTTGAGACTCACACGGCCCCTGACGGGTCCCTCAGAGCTCGACGCACCCGTCCCATCGAAAGGAGGGAACGGGGAGACTGCCTGGCTAAATCTAGTAAACCAGCCGGCCCGCCGCCTGATCATCAACAGGCGGCCGAGGGATCTGCCCCTATAACCAGGAATGAACTCATGGCCCTCATGAGTAGTTTCAAAGGAGAGATCCAAGACTTGATCAAAAGAAGGGTGCCTATTCCTGCAAAGGAACAGTCGGCCAGAAGACCCTCCCAATCTGGGAGGAAGAAACCTGCAAAGGATCGGGAGGCGACTCCTCACCCTAGACCTAAGGGGAGAGAGGCGCCAGTGATTGAGCTAACAAAGTATCGCTTCCCTTCTCTAGGGAAAAGAACCCCATCCGCCTTATTCAACTAGATGGATTAAGGAAGACATACTCTGATGCTCGAATGATAATCGAGCAAAAGAAGAATCACCAACTGTCAGAGTAGGCCACTACTACCGATTTTCAAGACAGTCTTCATAATACCTCCATGAGGTATACCCAATCAAATTACGAGAGCCAGATAGGCGACACCTCCCGTCGGTCTGGATCCCATAAAAACTAGTCGGCCCCGCATGTGCCACAAACGCCATACGGCCGAATAACAGGAGTCGGATGGTCAAGCTTGTAGGCTATTATTATTATCAAATCATTATTATGATTTTGAATTAAAAAAAAATAAAAAAAAGGGCGACTTGTTTCTTTAAATCTGTTGAGTGGGGCTGTGCTACTTGCAACGAAAGACAACTAATTTCACACTCCAATACACCATAAACGCCATCATTAATTCAAAGTATTTGCTATGCTTTATGAGCTGGTCACTCAATTTGGGGATGATGTCAGGCGGCAAAGCTCCACTAGTTTATTAACTATTTTATTAATTAGTGGAACAAGCTTGTCCATTATTTATTCGTCTTTCATTTTCTATATAGAGAAGCTAGCTTACTTGCATTATGAGAAAAGACAAGTGTAAAGTTAGACGGGAAAGCAACTCACTTGTGTATCCTAAGCGGCACCTAGGCATCGTTCCTCAAGCTATCAAGCAAGAGGCAGCCAACCACGTTAAAGCAGGCGACCTTCACAACAAACGCAACAAGTGTACGTATAGCTTGGTTGGTTAAATTTAAACAACTTGCATCAAGTGTACGTATAGAATCAAGTATAAGGTGTTTGACAACACGGCCGCAAAACAGCCAGCCTAATCCGAGCCATCAAACAGCCGGTGATAAATGAGGATAGCCTTGAGAAAGCTAGATGAATTTGAAGAAATGACGTTCGTGTAACACTCCTAAAGCCGATTGCGGTACGACGCTAACAAACAAGTCCTCGTAACCATGAAAGAAGCCGGCATGCTCCACATGTAACCTTAAGCTAAGTGATTCTTGAATCTCGAAGTATCATGGGCAAACAGCAGAATATCAAACGGCACTCCAAGAACAAGCGACTCTAAATGCCGAGTCGAATGAGTTCGTGTGTATGTACAAAGTAGGCGGCTAGGCGGCTGTATGTATGTAGGGGAAGCACTGTACCACCTGCTGTTAAGCCATCAAGAGAAGCTAACAAACCCCCCTTTCTCTCATACAAGCAGCAGCATCATACCATCAATAACCATTATGGTGATTAATACAAGCGACAAGCGTATGATTGAGTGTGTACCGTTCACACTTAGTGTATGAAGACCATCTAGATATGTTGATGGGCGAATAAACTCACCTTGTGGGAGCAGCCAGATGCCGACACTCTTTAATGAACAGCGGCTAATATATAATTGGCAAGAACGCGATGAGGACAGCCGACACATCATGGAAAAATAAACCGGCCTTATCACCAATTGTATCACTTGCCTAGCTTACCAACTAAATTGCTGAGAGCCGATGGCGTTCAGCCCAGCCCCAGCCAGGCGCATGTGTTAAGTACACCGACTCACCTAAAACAGTCGGCACTTGTTTGAAAAGGCATGAGCTCAAACTCAAACTCAAGTAAAATGCAAGTAAAATGTTGAACTCAAACTCTCGGTTGCCGGCTGCGCACCTTGGTTATTAATTGTGTCCAAAACCGTTTAACACCAAAAAGTTCCTTGTCTGAGAATGTGCAAGACGATATCTCAATGTCGAACTTCAAGATAGCTCTAATAAAGCAGCATATGCGAGAACGAGAGAATGTTACGCATGGCTGGATACGCAAGATGGGTATAGACGCCTGAATTTGAGAAGTCGTTTGTAAATTTTCAGAATAGGCGGCCCTCTTTGCCAGTCCACCATTGAGGCGCTAGCACAAGCCAACCCGGCCTTAGGCTACAACCGGCATTAGTGGTTGAGCACAGAGATGCACCTAGCTAGTCAAGCCTTTAGCTGTTTAACTACACCTAGTGTCCTCGCTAAACTAATGAAAGCAGGCGTCAAAATACAAGGCTCCCAACTGCCTCAATACAGCCAGCTTTATGACACCTATGTTTGAACAACCGGCTCCTAGGCATCCTTCCTCAAAGCTAGCAGGCGGCAGCCGGCCCAAACCCAGCCACTAAGCACCCGGCCTGCCAGCACTAAACAGCCGGCTGTTACACGAAAGAAATTATCATCAAGAAAATTATCATGGGTACGAGTACAACTAGCATCATTATGCTAAGCCCAACATCATCATGGTCATGCATCGTGATTTTGAAGCTGAGAAGATTGGATGTCTTCCCAAATGAAAGCAAGCGACATGCCAAATGTCTGGTGGTATGATTATCATGGTTTCGTAGCCTTGGTTTAGGCGACCTCAATCATTATTATGATTTAAAAAAAAAAATAAGATGCCCTAAAAAATGTTGCCTAAGGTTATTAAACCCGGCAGCATAGGCATCACTCTATTTAAGACCGTCTTTCTTCGTGGATTACCTCCACTTGTTTGCATGACAGTCTATCAGGCAAGAAAAGCGGCATGAATAGTAGCCGACCCCCTATACAATGAAGTCTCGTAGCTATGAAAGCAGCGGACTCTCATTAATAACACCATCCATCCTTTATGGAAGGGAACTAGGTGATCCATCTGCTCTAACACTTGAAATGATTTCAATACTTGATACTGATTCAGAGGGGCATGCCACTTGTACCTTTACAGTTGGCTACTCTCCATTGAGTATTTTACTCTTATCTTCAGAGGGGCATGCCGCCGTACCTTTACAGTCGGCTACTCTCCATTAAGTATTTTACTCTTATCTTAAGAGAGGGCATGCCGCCTGTACCTTTACAGTCGGCTACTCTCCATTGAGTATTTTACTCTTTATCTTCAAAGGGGCATTCCGCCTGTACCTTTATGGTCGGCTACTCTCTATTGGTTGTTTTACTCCACCAGAGGGGCATGCCGTCTAGACAAAA
>NW_018744581.1:0-18186 GCF_001683475.1 Chenopodium quinoa | reverse complement strand
AAACAAAGCTATTTGAAGAAAATGAAAGTCAAATACATTCTATAAAGCAAATTGAATCAAATGAAAGTGAAACACAGTCAAACAAAGTTATTTGATTCAAACGAAAGTGAATACATTCTACAAAGCTAATTGAATCAAATGAAAGTCAAACACATTCAAACAAAGCTAATTAAATCAAATAAAAGTCAAATACATTCTACAAAGCTAATTGAATCATATAAAAGTTAAATACATTCAAACGAAGCTAATTGAATCAAATGGACGTCAAATACATTCTACAAAGCTAATTGAATTAAATTAAAGTCAAACACATTCAAAACAAGCTAATTGAATTTAACGAAAGTCAAACACATTCAAATAAGATTTCGAATCAAGTGAAAGTCAAATACATTCTACAAAGCTAATTGAAACAAATGAAAGTCAAACACATTCAAACAAAGCTATTTGAATCAAATGAAAGTCAAATACATTCTACTAAGCTAATTGAATCAAATGAAAGTCAAACACATTCAAACAAAGCTATTTGAATCAAATGACAGTCAAATACATTCTACAAAGCTAATTGTATCAAATGAAAGTCAAACACATTCAAAAAAGCTATTCGAATCAAATGAAAGTGAAATGCATTCTACAAAGCTAATTGAATCAAATGAAAGTGAAACACATTCAAACAAAGCTAATTGAATCAAATGAAAGTCAAACACATTCAAATAAAGCTATTTGAATCAAATGAAAGTCAAATACGTTCTACAAAGCTAATTGTATCAAATGAAAGTCAAACACATTCAAACAAAGCTATTTGAATCAAATGAAAGTAAATTCATTCTACAAGCTATTTGAATCAAAATGAGAGTCAAATACATTCAAACAAAACTAATTAAATCAAATAAAAGTCAAATACATTCTACAAAGCTAATTGAATCAAATGAAAGTCAAACACATTCAAACAAAGCTAATTGAATCAACTGAAAGTCAAATACATTCAACAAAGCAAATTGAATCAAATGAAAGTTAAACACATTCAACTAAAGCTAATTGAATCAAATGAAAGTCAAACATATTCAAACAAAGCTATTTTAATCAAATGAATGTCAAATACGTTCAACAAAGCTAATTGTAATAAATGAAAGTCAAACACATTCAAATAAAGCTAATTGAATCAAATGAAAGTCAAACGCATTCAAACAAAGTTATTTAAATCAAATGAAAGTGAAATGCATTCTACAAAGATAATTGAATCAAATGAAAGTTAAACGCATTCAAGCAAAGCTATTTGAATCAAATGAGAGTCAAATACGTTCTACAAAGCTAATTGAATTAAATGAAAGTCAAACACATTCAAACAAAGCTAATTGAATCAAATGAAAGTCAAACACATTCAAATAAAGCTATTGGAATCAAATGAAAGTCAAATACGTTCTACAAAGCTAATTGTATCAAATGAAAGTCAAACGCAATCCAAATAAAGCTATTTGAGTCAAATGAAAGTCAAACACATTCAAACAAAGTTGTTTAAATTAAATGAAAGTGAAATGTATTCTTCAAAGCTAATTGAATCAAATGAAAGGTAAACGCATTCAAACAAAGCTATTTGAATCAAATGAAAGTCAAACACATTCAAACAAAGCTATTTGAATCAAATGAAAGTCAAATACATTCTACTAAGCTAATTGAATCAAATGAAAGTCAAACACATTCAAACAAAGCTATTTGAATCAAATGACAGTCAAAATACATTCTACAAAGCTAATTGTATCAAATGAAAGTCAAACACATTCAAACAAAGCTATTTGAATCAAATGAAAGTAAATTCATTCCACAAAGCTATTTGAATCAAATGAGAGTCAAATACATTCAAACAAAACTAATTAAATCAAATAAAAGTCAAATACATTCTACAAAGCTAATTGAATCAAATGAAAGTCAAACACATTCAAACAAAGCTAATTGAATCAACTGAAAGTCAAATACATTCAACAAAGCAAATTGAATCAAATGAAAGTTAAAACACATTCAACTAAAAGCTAATTGAATCAAATGAAAGTCAAACATATTCAAACAAAGCTATTTTAATCAAAAATGAATGTCAAATACGTTCAACAAAGCTAATTGTAACAAATGAAAGTCAAACACATTCAAATAAAGCTAATTGAATCAAATGAAAGTCAAAACGCATTCAAAACAAAGTTATTTAAATCAAATGAAAGTGAAATGCATTCTACAAAGATAATTGAATCAAATGAAAGTTAAACGCATTCAAGCAAAGCTATTTGAATCAAATGAGAGTCAAATACGTTCTACAAAGCTAATTGAATCAAATGAAAGTCAAACACATTTAAAACAAAGATAATTGAATCAAATGAAAGTCAAATTCATTTAACAAAGCTAATTGAATCAAATAACGGTCAAACTAATTCAAACAAAGCTAATTGAATCAAATGAAAGTCAAGCACATTCAAAACAAAGCTATTTAAATCAAATGAAAGTCAAATACAATCTACAAAGCTAATTGAATCAAATGAAAGTCAAACACATTCAAACAAAGCTATTTGAATCAAATGAAAGTCAAATACATTCTACAAAGCTAATTGAATCAAATAAAAGTCAAACACATTCAAACAAAGCTATTTGAATCAAATGAAAGTCAAATACATTCTACTGAGCTAATTGAGTCAAATGAAAGTCAAACACATTCAAACAAAGCTATTTGAATCAAATGACAGTCAAATACATTCTACAAAGCTAATTGTATCAAATGAAAGTCAAACACATTCAAACAAAGCTATTTGAATCAAATGAAAGTGTAATGCATTCTACAAAGCTAATTGAATCAAATGAAAGTGAAACACATTCAAACAAAGCTATTTGAATCAAATGACACTCAAATACATTCCAACAAAGCTAATTAAATCAAATAAAAGTCAAATACATTCTACAAAGCTAATTGAATCAAATGAAAGTCAAACACATTCAAACAAAGCTAATTGAATCAAATGAACGTCAAACACATTCAAACGAAGCTATTTTAAATGAAATGAATGTCAAATACATTCTACAAAGCTAATTGAATCAAATGAAAGTCAAACACATTCAAACAAAGCTATTTGAAGAAAATAAAAGTCAAATACATTCTACAAAGCAAATTGAAACAAATGAAAGTCAAACACAGTCAAACAAAGTTATTTGACTCAAATGAAAGTCAAATACATTCTACAAAGCTAATTGAATCAAATGAAAGTCAAACACATTCAAACAAAAGCTATTTGAATCAAATGTAAGTCGAATACGTTCTACAAAGGTAATTGTATCAAATGAAAGTAAAACGCAATCAAATAAAGCTATTTGAATCAAATGAAAGTCAAATTCATTCAACAAAGCTAATTGAATCAAATGAAAGTCAATCACATTCAAACAAAGCTATTTGAATAAAATGTAAGTCAAATACGTTCTACAAAGCTAATTGTATCAAATGAAAGTCAAACGCAATCAAACAAAGCTATTTGAGTCAAATGAAAGTCAAACACATTCAAACAAAGTTGTTTAAATTAAATTAAAGTGAAATGTATGCTACAAAGCTAATTGAATCAAATGAAAGTTATACGCATTCAAACAAACCTATTTGAATTAAATGAGAGTCAAATACATTCTACAAAAGCTAATTGAATCAAATGAAAGTCAAACACATTCCAACAAAGCTAATTGAATCAAATGAAAGTCAAATACATTCAACAAAGCTAATTGAATCAAATGAAAGTCAAACACATTCAAACAAAGCTAATTGAATCAAATGAAAGTCAAGCACATTCAAACAAAGCTATTTTAATCAAATGAAAGTCAAATACATTCTACCAAGCTAATTGAATCAAATGAAAGTAAAACACATTCAAACAAAGCTATTTAAATCAAATGAAAGTCAAACACATTCAAACAAAGCTATTTGAATCAAATGAGAGTCAAATACAAAAACAAAGCTAATTAAATCAAATAAAAGTCAAATACTTTCAACAAAGCAAATTGAATCAAATGAAAGTCAAGCACATTCAACTAAAGCTAATTGAATCAAATGAAAGTCAAACATATTCAAACAAAGCTATTTTAATCAAATGAATGTCAAACACATTCAAAAAAAAGCTTTTTAATTTAAATGAAAGTCAAACACATTCAAACAAAGCTATATAAATCAAATGAAAGTGAAATGCATTCTACAAAGCAAATTAATCTAAATAAATTCAAACACATTCAAACAAAGCTATTTGAATCAAATGACAGTCAAACACATTCTACAAAGCTAATTGAATCAATTGAAAGTCAAACACATTCAAACAAAGCTATTTGAATCAAATTAAAGTCAAATACATTCTACAAAGCTAATTGAATCAAATGAAAGTCAAAGACATTCAAACAAAGCTAATTGAATCAAATGAAAGTCAAACACATTCAAATAAAGCTATTTTAATAAAATGAATGTCAAATACATTCTACAAAGCTAATTGAATCAAATGAAAGTCAAACACTTTCAAACAAAGCTATTTGAAGAAAATGAAAGTCAAATACATTCTACAAAGCAAATTGAATCAAATGAAAGTCAAACACAGTCAAACAAAGTTATTTGATTCAAACGAAAGTCAAATACATTCTACAAAGCTAATTGAATCAAATGAAAGTCAAACACATTCAAACAAAGCTAATTAAATCAAATAAAAGTCAAATACATTCTACAAAGCTAATTGAATCATATAAAAGTCAAATACATTCAAACAAAGCTAATTGAATCAAATGGACGTCAAATACATTCTACAAAGCTAATTGAATTAAATTAAAGTCAAACACATTCAAAACAAGCTAATTGAATTTAACGAAAGTCAAACACATTCAAATAAAGATTTCGAATCAAGTGAAAGTCAAATACATTCTACAAAGCTAATTGAAACAAATGAAAGTCAAACACATTCAAACAAAGCTATTTGAATCAAATGACAGTTAAATACATTCTACAAAGCTAATTGTATCAAATGAAAGTCAAACACATTCAAACAAAGCTATTTGAATCAAATGAAAGTAAATTCATTCTACAAAGCTATTTGAATCAAATGAGAGTCAAATACATTCAAACAAAACTAATTAAATCAAATAAAAGTCAAATACATTCTACAAAGCTAATTGAATCAAATGAAAGTCAAACACATTCAAACAAAGCTAATTGAATCAACTGAAAGTCAAATACATTCAACAAAGCAAATTGAATCAAATGAAAGTTAAACACATTCAACTAAAGCTAATTGAATCAAATGAAAGTCAAACATATTCAAACAAAGCTATTTTAATCAAATGAATGCCAAATACGTTCAACAAAGCTAATTGTAACAAATGAAAGTCAAACACATTCAAATAAAGCTAATTGAATCAAATGAAAGTCAAACGCATTCAAACAAAGTTATTTAAATCAAATGAAAGTGAAATGCATTCTACAAAGATAATTGAATCAAATGAAAGTTAAACGCATTCAAGCAAAGCTATTTGAATCAAATGAGAGTCAAATACGTTCTACAAAGCTAATTGAATCAAATGAAAGTCAAACACATTTAAACAAAGATAATTGAATCAAATGAAAGTCAAATTCATTCAACAAAGCTAATTGAATCAAATAAAGGTCAAACACATTCAAACAAAGCTAATTGAATCAAATGAAAGTCAAATACATTCTATTAAGCTAATTGAATCAAATGAAAGTCAAACACATTCAAACAAAGCTATTTGAATCAAATGACAGTCAAATACATTCTACAAAGCTAATTGTATCAAATGAAAGTCAAACACATTCAAACAAAGCTAATTGAATCAAATGAAAGTCAAACACATTCAAATAAAGCTATTTGAATCAAATGAAAGTCAAATACGTTCTACAAAGCTAATTGTATCAAATGAAAGTCAAACGCAATCAAATAAAGCTATTTGAGTCAAATGAAAGTCAAACACATTCAAACAAAGTTGTTTAAATTAAATGAAAGTGAAATGTATTCTTCAAAGCTAATTGAATCAAATGAAAGTTAAACGCATTCAAACAAAGCTATTTGAATCAAATGAAAGTCAAACACATTCAAACAAAGCTATTTGAATCAAATGACAGTCAAATACATTCTACAAAGCTAATTGTATCAAATGAAAGTCAAACACATTCAAACAAAGCTATTTGAATCAAATGAAAGTAAATTCATTCTACAAAGCTATTTGAATCAAATGAGAGTCAAATACATTCAAACAAAACTAATTAAATCAAATAAAAGTCAAATACATTCTACAAAGCTAATTGAATCAAATGAAAGTCAAACACATTCAAACAAAGGTAATTGAATCAACTGAAAGTCAAATACATTCAACAAAGCAAATTGAATCAAATGAAAGTTAAACACATTCAACTAAAGCTAATTGAATCAAATGAAAGTCAAACATATTCAAACAAAGCTATTTTAATCAAATGAATGTCAAATACGTTCAACAAAGCTAATTGTAACAAATGAAAGTCAAACACATTCAAATAAAGCTAATTGAATCAAATGAAAGTCAAACGCATTCAAACAAAGTTATTTAAATCAAATGAAAGTGAAATGCATTCTACAAAGATAATTGAATCAAATGAAAGTTAAACGCATTCAAGCAAAGCTATTTGAATCAAATGAGAGTCAAATACGTTCTACAAAGCTAATTGAATCAAATGAAAGTCAAACACATTTAAACAAAGATAATTGAATCAAATGAAAGTCAAATTCATTCAACAAAGCTAATTGAATCAAATAAAGGTCAAACACATTCAAACAAAGCTAATTGAATCAAATGAAAGTCAAATACATTCTACTAAGCTAATTGAATCAAATGAAAGTCAAACACATTCAAACAAAGCTATTTGAATCAAATGACAGTCAAATACATTCTACAAAGCTAATTGTATCAAATGAAAGTCAAACACATTCAAACAAAGCTATTTGAATCAAATGAAAGTGAAATGCATTCTACAAAGCTAATTGAATCAAATGAAAGTGAAACACATTCAAACAAAGCTAATTGAATCAAATGAAAGTCAAACACATTCAAATAAAGCTATTTGAATCAAATGAAAGTCAAATACGTTCTACAAAGCTAATTGTATCAAATGAAAGTCAAACGCAATCAAATAAAGCTATTTGAGTCAAATGAAAGTCAAACACATTCAAACAAAGTTGTTTAAATTAAATGAAAGTGAAATGTATTCTTCAAAGCTAATTGAATCAAATGAAAGTTAAACGCATTCAAACAAAGCTATTTGAATCAAATGAAAGTCAAACACATTCAAACAAAGCTATTTGAATCAAATGAAAGTCAAATACATTCTACTAAGCTAATTGAATCAAATGAAAGTCAAACACATTCAAACAAAGCTATTTGAATCAAATGACAGTCAAATACATTCTACAAAGCTAATTGTATCAAATGAAAGTCAAACACATTCAAACAAAGCTATTTGAATCAAATGAAAGTAAATTCATTCTACAAAGCTATTTGAATCAAATGAGAGTCAAATACATTCAAACAAAACTAATTAAATCAAATAAAAGTCAAATACATTCTACAAAGCTAATTGAATCAAATGAAAGTCAAACACATTCAAACAAAGCTAATTGAATCAACTGAAAGTCAAATACATTCAACAAAGCAAATTGAATCAAATGAAAGTTAAACACATTCAACTAAAGCTAATTGAATCAAATGAAAGTCAAACATATTCAAACAAAGCTATTTTAATCAAATGAATGTCAAATACGTTCAACAAAGCTAATTGTAAGAAATGAAAGTCAAACACATTCAAATAAAGCTAATTGAATCAAATGAAAGTCAAACGCATTCAAACAAAGTTATTTAAATCAAATGAAAGTGAAATGCATTCTACAAAGATAATTGAATCAAATGAAAGTTAAACGCATTCAAGCAAAGCTATTTGAATCAAATGAGAGTCAAATACGTTCTACAAAGCTAATTGAATCAAATGAAAGTCAAACACATTTAAACAAAGATAATTGAATCAAATGAAAGTCAAATTCATTCAACAAAGCTAATTGAATCAAATAAAGGTCAAACACATTCAAACAAAGCTAATTGAATCAAATGAAAGTCAAGCACATTCAAACAAAGCTATTTAAATCAAATGAAAGTCAAATACATTCTACAAAGCTAATTGAATCAAATGAAAGTCAAACACATTCAAACAAAGCTATTTGAATCAAATGAAAGTCAAATACATTCTACAAAGCTAATTGAATCAAATGAAAGTCAAACACATTCAAACAAAGCTATTTGAATCAAATGAAAGTCAAATACATTCTACTAAGCTAATTGAATCAAATGAAAGTCAAACACATTCAAACAAAGCTATTTGAATCAAATGACAGTCAAATACATTCTACAAAGCTAATTGTATCAAATGAAAGTCAAACACATTCAAACAAAGCTATTTGAATCAAATGAAAGTGAAATGCATTCTACAAAGCTAATTGAATCAAATGAAAGTGAAACACATTCAAACAAAGCTATTTGAATCAAATGACACTCAAATACATTCCAACAAAGCTAATTAAATCAAATAAAAGTCAAATACATTCTACAAAGCTAATTAAATCAAATGAAAGTCAAACACATTCAAACAAAGCTAATTGAATCAAATGAACGTCAAACACATTCAAACGAAGCTATTTTAATGAAATGAATGTCAAATACATTCTACAAAGCTAATTGAATCAAATGAAAGTCAAACACATTCAAACAAAGCTATTTGAATCAAATGAAAGTCAAATACATTCTACAAAGCAAATTGAAACAAATGAAAGTCAAACACAGTCAAACAAAGTTATTTGACTCAAATGAAAGTCAAATACATTCTACAAAGCTAATTGAATCAAATGAAAGTCAAACACATTCAAACAAAGCTATTTGAATCAAATGTAAGTCGAATACGTTCTACAAAGGTAATTGTATCAAATGAAAGTCAAACGCAATCAAATAAAGCTATTTGAATCAAATGAAAGTCAAATTCATTCAACAAAGCTAATTGAATCAAATGAAAGTCAAATTCATTCAACAAAGCTAATTGAATCAAATAAAAGTCAAACACATTCAAACAAAGCTAATTGAATCAAATGAAAGTCAAGCACATTCAAACAAAGATATTTTAATCAAATGAAAGTCAAATACATTCTACAAAGCTAATTGAATCAAATGAAAGTCAAACACATTCAAACAAAGCTATTTGAATCAAATGAAAGTCAAACACATTCAAACAAAGCTATTTGAATCAAATGAGAGTCAAATACATTCAAACAAAGCTAATTAAATCAAATAAAAGTCTAATACATTCTACAAAGCTAATTGAATTAAATTAAAGTCAAACACATTCAAACAAAGCTAATTGAATCAAATGAAAGTCAAACACATTCAAACAAAGATTTCGAATCAAATGAAAGTCAAATACATTCTACAAAGCTAATTGAATCAAATGAAAGTCAAACAAATTCAAACAAAGCTATTTTAATTAAATGAATGTCAAATATATTCTACAAAGCTAATTGAATTAAATGAAAGTCAAACACATTCAAACAAAGCTACTTGAAGAAAATAAAAGTCAAATACATTCTACAAAGCAAATTGAAACAAATGAAAGTCAAACACAATCAAACAAAGTTATTTGACTCAAATGAAAGTCAAATACATTCTACAAAGCTAATTGAATCAAATGAAAGTCAATCACATTCAAACAAAGCTATTTGAATAAAATGTAAGTCAAATACGTTCTACAAAGCTAATTGTATCAAATGAAAGTAAAACGCAATCAAACAAAGCTATTTGAGTCGAATGAAAGTCAAACACATTCAAACAAAGTTTAAATTAAATTAAAGTGAAATGTATGCTACAAAGCTAATTGAATCAAATGAAAGTTATACGCATTCAAACAAACCTATTTGAATTAAATGAAAGTCAAACACATTCAAATAAAGCTATTTTAATAAAATGAATGTCAAATACATTCTACAAAGCTAATTGAATCAAATGAAAGTCAAACACATTCAAACAAAGCTATTTGAAGAAAATGAAAGTCAAATACATTCTACAAAGCAAATTGAATCAAATGAAAGTCAAACACAGTCAAACAAAGTTATTTGATTCAAACGAAAGTCAAATACATTCTACAAAGCTAATTGAATCAAATGAAAGTCAAACACATTCCAACAAAGCTAATTGAATCAAATGAAAGTCAAATACATTCAACAAAGCTAATTGAATCAAATGAAAGTCAAACACATTCAAACAAAGCTAATTGAATCAAATGAAAGTCAAGCACATTCAAACAAAGCTATTTTAATGAAATGAAAGTCAAATACATTCTACCAAGCTAATTGAATCAAATGAAAGTAAAACACATTCAAACAAAGCTATTTGAATCAAATGAAAGTCAAAACACATTCAAACAAAGCTATTTGAATCAAATGAGAGTCAAATACAAAAACAAAGCTAATTAAATCAAATAAAAGTCAAATACTTTCAACAAAGCAAATTGAATCAAATGAAAGTCAAACACATTCAACTAAAGCTAATTAAATCAAATGAAAGTCAAACATATTCAAACAAAGCTATTTTTAATCAAATGAATGTCAAACACATTCAAAAAAAGCTTTTTAATTTAAATGAAAGTCAAACACATTCAAACAAAGCTATATAAATCAAATGAAAGTGAAATGCATTCTACAAAGCAAATTAATCTAAATAAATTCAAACACATTCAAACAAAGCTATTTGAATCAAATGACAGTCAAACACATTCTACAAAGCTAATTGAATTAATTGAAAGTCAAACACATTCAAACAAAGCTATTTAAATCAAATTAAAGTCAAATACATTCTACAAAGCTAATTGAATCAAATGAAAGTCAAAGACATTCAAACAAAGCTAATTGAATCAAATGAAAGTCAAACACATTCAAATAAAGCTATTTTAATAAAATGAATGTCAAATACATTCTACAAAGCTAATTGAATCAAATGAAAGTCAAACACATTCAAACAAAGCTATTTGAAGAAAATGAAAGTCAAATACATTCTACAAAGCAAATTGAATCAAATGAAAGTCAAACACAGTCAAACAAAGTTATTTGATTCAAACGAAAGTCAAATACATTCTACAAAGCTAATTGAATCAAATGAAAGTCAAACACATTCAAACAAAGCTAATTAAATCAAATAAAAGTCAAATACATTCTACAAAGCTAATTGAATCATATAAAAGTCAAATACATTCAAACAAAGCTAATTGAATCAAATGGACGTCAAATACATTCTACAAAGCTAATTGAATTAAATTAAAGTCAAACACATTCAAAACAAGCTAATTGAATTTAACGAAAGTCAAACATATTCAAATAAAGATTTCGAATCAAGTGAAAGTCAAATACATTCTACAAAGCTAATTGAAACAAATGAAAGTCAAACACATTCAAACAAAGCTATTTGAATCAAATGAAAGTCAAATACATTCTACTAAGCTAATTGAATCAAATGAAAGTCAAACACATTCAAACAAAGCTATTTGAATCAAATGACTGTCAAATACATTCTACAAAGCTAATTGAATCAAATGAAAGTCAAACACATTCAAACAAAGCTATTTGAATCAAATGAAAGTGAAATGCATTCTACAAAGCTAATTGAATCAAATGAAAGTGAAACACATTCAAACAAAGCTAATTGAATCAAATGAAAGTCAAACACATTCAAATAAAGCTATTTGAATCAAATGAAAGTCAAATACGTTCTACATAGCTAATTGTATCAAATGAAAGTCAAACGCAATCAAATAAAGCTATTTGAGTCAAATGAAAGTCAAACACATTCAAACAAAGTTGTTTAAATTAAATGAAAGTGAAATGTGTTCTTCAAAGCTAATTGAATCAAATGAAAGTTAAACGCATTCAAACAAAGCTATTTGAATCAAATGAAAGTCAAACACATTCAAACAAAGCTAATTGAATCAAATGAAAGTTAAATACATTCAACAAAGCTAATTTAATCAAATGAAAGTCAAACACATTTAAACAAAGCTAATTGAATCAAATGAAAGTCAAGCATATTCAAACAAAGCTATTTTAATCGAATGAAAGTCAATTACATTCTACAAAGCTAATTGAATCAAATGAATGTCAAAACACATTCAAACAAAGCTATTTGAATCAAATGAAAGTCAAACACATTCAAACAAAGATATTTGAATCAAATGAGAGTCAAATACATTAAAACAAAGCTAATTAAATCAAATAAAAGTCTAATACATTCTACAAAGCTAATTGAATTAAATTAAAGTCAAACACATAAAAAAAAGCTAATTGAATCAAATGAAAGTCACACACATTCAAACAAAGATTTCGAATCAAATGAAAGTCAAATATATTCTACAAAGCTAATTGAATCAAATGAAAGTCAAACACATTCAAACAAAGCTATTTTAATAAAATGAATGTCAAATAAATTCTACAAAGCTAATTGAATCAAATGAAAGTCAAACACATTCAAATAAAGCTATTTGAATCAAAATGAAAGTCAAATACATTCTACAAAGCTAATTGAATCAAATGAAAGTCAAACACATTCAAACAAAGCTAATTAAATCAAATAAAAGTCAAATACATTCTACAAAGCTAATTGAATCATATAAAAAGTCAAATACATTCAAACAAAGCTAATTGAATCAAATGGAAGTCAAATACATTCTACAAAGCTAATTGAATTAAATTAAAGTCAAACACATTCAAAACAAGCTAATTGAATCAAATGAAAGTCAAACACATTCAAACAAAGCTAATTGAATCAAATGAAAGTCAAATTCATTCAACAAAGCTAATTGAATCAAATAAAAGTCAAACACATTCAAACAAAGCTATATAAATCAAATGAAAGTCAAATACATTCTACTAAGCTAATTGAATCAAATGAAAGTCAAACACATTCAAACAAAGCTATTTGAATCAAATGACAGTCAAATACATTCTACAAAGCTAATTGTATCAAATGAAAGTCAAACACATTCAAACAAAGCTATTTGAATCAAATGAAAGTAAATTCATTCTACAAAGCTATTTGAATCAAATGAGAGTCAAATACATTCAAACAAAACTAATTAAATCAAATAAAAGTCAAATACATTCTACAAAGCTAATTGAATCAAATGAAAGTCAAACACATTCAAACAAAGCTAATTGAATCAAATGAACGTCAAACACATTCAAACAAAGCTATTTTAATGAAATGAATGTCAAATACATTCTACAAAGCTAATTGAATCAAATGAAAGTCAAACACATTCAAACAAAGCTATTTGAAGAAAATGAAAGTCAAATACATTCTACAAAGCAAATTGAATCAAATGAAAGTCAAACACATTCAAACAAAGCTATTTGAATCAAATGAAAGTGAAATGCATTCTACAAAGCTAATTGAATCAAATGAAAGTGAAACACATTCAAACAAAGCTAATTGAATCAAATGAAAGTCAAACACATTCAAATAAAGCTATTTGAATCAAATGAAAGTCAAATACGTTCTACATAGCTAATTGTATCAAATGAAAGTCAAACGCAATCAAATAAAGCTATTTGAGTCAAATGAAAGTCAAACACATTCAAACAAAGTTGTTTAAATTAAATGAAAGTGAAATGTGTTCTTCAAAGCTAATTGAATCAAATGAAAGTTAAACGCATTCAAACAAAGCTATTTGAATCAAATGAAAGTCAAACACATTCAAACAAAGCTATTTGAATCAAATGAGAGTCAAATACATTCAAACAAAGCTAATTAAATCAAATAAAAGTCTAATACATTCTACAAAGCTAATTGAATTAAATTAAAGTCAAACACATTCAAACAAAGCTAATTGAATCAAATGAAAGTCAAACACATTCAAACAAAGATTTCGAATCAAATGAAAGTCAAATACATTCTACAAAGCTAATTGAATCAAATGAAAGTCAAACAAATTCAAACAAAGCTATTTTAATTAAATGAATGTCAAATATATTCTACAAAGCTAATTGAATTAAATGAAAGTCAAACACATTCAAACAAAGCTACTTGAAGAAAATAAAAGTCAAATACATTCTACAAAGCAAATTGAAACAAATGAAAGTCAAACACAATCAAACAAAGTTATTTGACTCAAATGAAAGTCAAATACATTCTACAAAGCTAATTGAATCAAATGAAAGTCAATCACATTCAAACAAAGCTATTTGAATAAAATGTAAGTCAAATACGTTCTACAAAGCTAATTGTATCAAATGAAAGTAAAACGCAATCAAACAAAGCTATTTGAGTCGAATGAAAGTCAAACACATTCAAACAAAGTTGTTTAAATTAAATTAAAGTGAAATGTATGCTACAAAGCTAATTGAATCAAATGAAAGTTATACGCATTCAAACAAACCTATTTGAATTAAATGAAAGTCAAACACATTCAAATAAAGCTATTTTAATAAAATGAATGTCAAATACATTCTACAAAGCTAATTGAATCAAATGAAAGTCAAACACATTCAAACAAAGCTATTTGAAGAAAATGAAAGTCAAATACATTCTACAAAGCAAATTGAATCAAATGAAAGTCAAACACAGTCAAACAAAGTTATTTGATTCAAACGAAAGTCAAATACATTCTACAAAGCTAATTGAATCAAATGAAAGTCAAACACATTCCAACAAAGCTAATTGAATCAAATGATAGTCAAATACATTCAACAAAGCTAATTGAATCAAATGAAAGTCAAACACATTCAAACAAAGCTAATTGAATCAAATGAAAGTCAAGCACATTCAAAACAAAGCTATTTTAATCAAATGAAAGTCAAATACATTCTACCAAGCTAATTGAATCAAATGAAAGTAAAACACATTCAAAACAAAAGCTATTTGAATCAAAATGAAAGTCAAACACATTCAACAAAGCTATTTGAATCAAATGAGAGTCAAATACA
Source organism: Chenopodium quinoa (assembly GCF_001683475.1). Lineage (NCBI taxonomy): Eukaryota > Viridiplantae > Streptophyta > Magnoliopsida > Caryophyllales > Amaranthaceae > Chenopodium > Chenopodium quinoa. Next base: position 3,148 of record NW_018744581.1, on the reverse strand, counting down.
AAAACAAAGCTAATTAAATCAAATAAAAGTCAATACTTTCAACAAAGCAAATTGAATCAAATGAAAGTCAAACACATTCAACTAAAGCTAATTAAATCAAATGAAAGTCAAACATATTCAAACAAAGCTATTTTAATCAAATGAATGTCAAACACATTCAAAAAAAGCTTTTTAATTTAAATGAAAGTCAAACACATTCAAACAAAGCTATATAAATCAAATGAAAGTGAAATGCATTCTACAAAGCAAATTAATCTAAATAAATTCAAACACATTCAAACAAAGCTATTTGAATCAAATGACAGTCAAACACATTCTACAAAGCTAATTGAATCAATTGAAAGTCAAACACATTCAAACAAAGCTATTTAAATCAAAATTAAAGTCAAATACATTCTACAAAGCTAATTGAATCAAATGAAAGTCAAAAGACATTCAAACAAAGCTAATTGAATCAAATGAAAGTCAAACACATTCAAATAAAGCTATTTTAATAAAATGAATGTCAAATACATTCTACAAAGCTAATTGAATCAAATGAAAGTCAAACACATTCAAACAAAGCTATTTGAAAAAATGAAAGTCAATACATTCTACAAAGCAAATTGAATCAAATGAAAGTCAAACACAGTCAAACAAAGTTATTTGATTCAAACGAAAGTCAAATACATTCTACAAAGCTAATTGAATCAAATGAAAGTCAAACACATTCAAACAAAGCTAATTAAATCAAATAAAAGTCAAATACATTTACAAAGCTAATTGAATCATATAAAGTCAAATACATTCAAACAAAGCTAATTGAATCAAATGGACGTCAAATACATTCTCCAAAGCTAATTGAATTAAATTAAAGTCAAACACATTCAAAACAAGCTAATTGAATTTAACGAAAGTCAAACATATTCAAATAAAGATTTCGAATCAAGTGAAAGTCAAATACATTCTACAAAGCTAATTGAAACAAATGAAAGTCAAACACATTCAAACAAAGCTATTTGAATCAAATGAAAGTCAAATACATTCTACTAAGCTAATTGAATCAAATGAAAGTCAAACACATTCAAACAAAGCTATTTGAATCAAATGACTGTCAAATACATTCTACAAAGCTAATTGAATCAAATGAAAGTCAAACACATTCAAACAAAGCTATTTGAATCAAATGAAAGTGAAATGCATTCTACAAAGCTAATTGAATCAAATGAAAGTGAAACACATTCAAACAAAGCTAATTGAATCAAATGAAAGTCAAACACATTCAAATAAAGCTATTTGAATCAAATGAAAGTCAAATACGTTCTACATAGCTAATTGTATCAAATGAAAGTCAAACGCAATCAAATAAAGCTATTTGAGTCAAATGAAAGTCAAACACATTCAAACAAAGTTGTTTAAATTAAATGAAAGTGAAAAGTATTCTTCAAAGCTATTGAATCAAATGAAAGTTAAACGCATTCAAACAAAGCTATTTGAATCAAAAGAAAGTCAAACACATTCAAACAAAGCTAATTGAATCAAATGAAAGTCAAATACATTCAACAAAGCTAATTGAATCAAATGAAAGTCAAACACATTCAACAAAGCTAATTGAATCAAATGAAAGTCAAGCACATTCAAACAAAGGTATTTTAATCGAATGAAAGTCAATTACATTCTACAAAGCTAATTGAATCAAATGAAAGTCAAACACATTCAAACGAAGCTATTTGAATCAAATGAAAGTCAAACACATTCAAACAAAGCTATTTGAATCAAATGAGAGTCAAATACATTAAAACAAAGCCAATTAAATCAAATAAAAGTCTAATACATTCTACAAAGCTAATTGAATTAAATTAAAGTCAAACACATTCAAACAAAGCTAATTGAATCAAATGAAAGTCAAACACATTCAAACAAAGATTTCGAATCAAATGAAAGTCAAATACATTCTACAAAGCTAATTTAATCAAATGAAAGTCAAACACATTCAAATAAAGCTATTTCAATCAAATGAACGTCAAATACATTCTACAAAGCTAATTGAATCAAATGAAAGTCAAACACATTCAAACAAAGCTATTTGAATCAAATGAGAGTCAAATAAATTTAAACAAAGCTAATTAAATCAAATAAAAGTAAAATACATTCTACAAAGCTAATTGAATCAAATGAAAGTCAAACACATTCAAACAAAGCCGTTTAAATCAAATGAAAGTCAAACACATTCAAAAAAGCTTTTTAATTTAAATGAAAGTCAAAACACATTTAAACAAAGCTATATAAATCAAATGAAAGTGAAATGTATTCTACAAAGCAAATTGAATTAAATGAAATTCAAACAAATTCAAACAAAGCTATTTGAATCAAATGACAGTAAAATACATTCTACAAAGCTATTTGAATCAAATGAAAGTCAAATATATTCTACAAAGCTAATTGAATCAAATGAAATTCAATGACATTCAAACAAAGCTAATTGAATCAAATGAAAGTCAAAGACATTCAAACAAAGCTAATTGAATCAAATGAAAGTCAAAACACATTCAAACAAAGCTATTTTAATTAAATGAATGTCAAATACATTCTACAAAGCTAATTGAATCAAATGAAAGTCAAACACATTCAAACAAAGCTATTTGAAGAAAATGAAAGTCAATACATTCTACTAAGCTAATTAAATCAAATGAAAGTGAACACATTCAAACAAAGCTATTGAATCAAATGACAGTCAAATACATTCTACAAAGCTAATTGAATCAAATGAAAGTCAAAGACATCTAAACAAAGCTATTTGAATCAAATGAAAGTGAATGCATTGTACAAAGCTATTAGAATCAAATAAAAGTCAAACACATTCAAACAAAGCTAATTGAATCAAATGAAAGTCAAGCACATTCAAACAAAGCTATTTGAATCAAATGAAAGTCAAACACATTCAAACAAAGCTATTTGAATCAAATGAGAGTCAAATACATTAAAACAAACCTAATTAAATCAAATAAAAGTCTAATACATTCTACAAAGCTAATTGAATTAAATTAAAGTCAAACACATTCAAACAAAGCTAATTAAATCAAATGAAAGTCAAACACATTCAAACAAAGATTTCGAATTAAATGAAAGTCAAATACATTCTACAAAGCTAATTGAATCAAATGAAAGT